>NC_061513.1:31619941-31828037 GCF_022539505.1 Lolium rigidum | reverse complement strand
TCGAGTGATACCGCATGTGGAACTCGCTCCTCCAACCTGCCCAAGTCCTGGCTGGAGTCCGTGGCAGCGCGGTGGCACCACCCGAAAGCCGATCCGTGAGGGACCGTGCGAAGAACCTCACACGCGTCTCCTCATCCGATGCTGAGATCGTGCCCACCGTGCCAAATATCGGCTCACATGCTCGATTGAGCTGAACTATCCGATCCACTAAATTTGGAGAATTCAGGAGCCGATATTTGGTGCTAGATCGGCAATGCCAGCCTCGGAAGCCTCACGAGTGATACGCATGTGGGCTGCTCCTCCAAGCTGCTTCCAAGTCCGGATTGAGTGCGGTGGCAGCGATGTGTACCACCCGAAAGCCGATCCTGTGAGGGAGCGTGCGAAGAACCTCACACGCAGCTCATCGATGCTGAGATCGTGCCAGCTGTGCCAAATATCGGCTCACATGCTCGATTGAGTGGAACCATCCGATCCACTAAATTTGGAGAATTCGGGGAGCCGATATTTGGGTGGTAGTGGGATCAACTCGTACTCGTTGGGGTACGGCTTGGAATAGCCGATTGCCCTCCTTTTCGGCACCATGCCGAACTCGGTTTCTCAAGATTGTATCGATCCGATCCGCGTTGCTGGTCTGCCGGGAGTCGAACTCGAAGATTCGCCGGAGTGGCATATTTAGCCGGCCACGCTTGCTTCTCAAGCTCCGAGCCAGCTGCAGGAGTTGGGCTCGGAGGTTTATCGGAGTGGCATACTTAGCTAGCCACGTCACGCTTCTCAAGATCTCGTTCCCGAAGTTCCTCCTGCTGTTCCGGAGTCCCTGCTGTTGCGGTGCGGTTCGTGAGTGCCCGATTCTTCGCGGTCCGGCACGTATGTGCACGTGTATCCGTGAGGGATCTCCTTAGGCGCCTCATGCAGAGCTGGTAATCACTAGGGTCACCACCGATCTTGTAGACGACGTATGCCGGTGAACTCGGCACTTACGAGTGCCGCCAACGCGAACGGCGGCGGTGGTCGGGACCGAGGTGGCATCTCTCCTTGGTGAGTCCCTAGAGCTGGTCCTCGACAGGAGTACGATGCCTCATGATTTCCTGGATCACCCGAAGAGCGACACGCTCCAAAGTGTTCACCGGGCTCTCGGAATGGCGGTGCGAGCGAATGAGCTACCATGAAATTAATCTCTCCGACGCGGAGACCCGGTGCGTTCTTCCGACGGGGCGGATAGGTCCACTCCATCGAGCGCGCCTTCGGGTGAGAACCCTTTCCACCGATGCCGTGTGAGCGGGTTCTCTGGAAAGAGCCGATGAGGTCGGCTTCGAGGATCGCTTTGACCTCGTCATACTTCTTCTTGAGCTCCTCAGTCGGATCCTCGTACGTGACTGGAGTACCTTCCGCCATCTCGGATGTAGATGGCGATGCAGTTGATGTCGAAGACTGTCCCACCGGGCGTGCCGGAATGTGTTGCGGTCGAAACCCACCGGCGAGCGGCGACGGGCAACACGGTAGAGCCGGGAGGCTCCCGGGACTGCGGCCGGCCCTGGTCCCTCGAGCGACGGCCCGCAAAGACTCGGCACGCACGTCCGATGCCGGTGCAGGGCGTGCCACCCGACCTATACCTGGTCGGGAAGGTGATGGATGTGCCTCGCTTAGTTTCTGCATGGCATACACGTAAACATTAAATACGAGCCTCGATCGGCTCTCGGGTTGTCTCGTGAATCGGCTCAAAGAGCCGATTCACCCATGATTCGTACGAGGTGTACGATCATATGGTGGTCCCGCTTGATCGAAATAAAGCTAAAACGACCTACGACGATTTAGGGTTTTCACCACATAATCGGAACATCCTACGCGTGATTGAGCTCGGCGGCCACGCACGGTGGTCATAAACCGACCCTAGACAAGGCCTAAAAACCAACATGAAGTTGATCCCGGAACATCCTGTCTAGGGCTAGCAAACTACACCCTACGTGCCACCGGATCCTTCAACCCGTTTGTAAGGCCTAACTATGCAGATATTAAACTAATCCTTGAAGAACAAGGAGCAATCATAACGGATCGGATCTACTAAATAATGATCAAGCGGGGTGCCGCCCTTACACCTAAGATAGGTGTAAGAGCGGCTAGACGTCTAAGGGTTGCACGGACGAAAGCATATGATACGATGAAACAATGCTAACCCTAACACATCTATGATAACCACGTTGCTCGCCATCAACAAGGCTTCAGCACGAGCAACGCATGAGCAGCGAATAAACGTGTACTGCCTAGATCGCAAGATGCGATCTAGGCAGCATGATGCTTACCCGGAAGAAACCCTCGAGACAAGGGAGTTGGTGATGCGCCTACATTGGTTTGTGGTGAACGTGATTGTTGTTTATTTCAGTAACCCTAAATACATATTTATAGTCCGTAGACTTTCTAACGTGGGAATAATCCCAACCGTGCACGAGCCAAATTCTATCTAACCGACACGTATCCTACTATATTTACAGATACACGGGCAAACTAGCCCAAACTTTGTATACAAGGCCGATTCATGTATTCCTTCCATGTATATTCTTCAAGCCCATCTTTAATCGCGGCCCACCTCTGATCCGGTCAAATTCTGGTGATAACAATGTGCTATTTGATTGTGTTTCAGAAGTTAACATGGAATCCTTCAACTGTTCCGTAAGTTGACCATGTAATCATTCAAGTGTTTAATTCGCTGGGCATGTTCAATATTAGTTATAAATGGATGAATGGATGGATAGTGTTTCAATAATGCATGGCCAAGGGATTGTGTTTCACAAGTTGACCATGGAATCATACCAGTCTCTTAGTTCTTTGTGCATGCTTCACATTAGTTTCAAATGGATGGACGGTGTTGCAATAATGCATGGGCTATTTGATTATGTTTCAAAAAATGTTAGACCACTTAAATAATGTTGTTTTATTTCAACAATTAATATACGGTTTCAAAAATATTTCAATGATGCATGGGATAGGTATTGAATTTAGTTTCACAAGTTTACCATAAAATCCTTCCAGTGTTTCAGTTCGCCGGCCATGTTTCACATTAATTACAAATGGATGGAGGGTGTTTCAGTAATGCATGAGCTATTTGACTATGTTTCACGCAATAGATAACCATTTAAATAATTTAGTTGTTTCATTTCCATAATTAAGCTATTGTTTCACAAATATTTCAATGATGCATGGGCTATATGATTATGGTTCACAAGTTAGCCATCGAATCCTTCTATTGTTCAGTCTGTCAGCCATGTTTCACATTAATTACAAATGGATGCAATGCGTTTCAATAATGCATGACCTTTTGATTGTGTTTCACAAGTGCCTCCAGACCCCCCTTGTCGAGAGTGCCGCCGGTGCCCCTGCGCCGAGGAGAGAGAGTCTGTATCAGTGAGAGACGGGAACACGATTTGGAAAGATATTATTACGGGATGTGGGGTCCATGTTCGTATTCCTCTAAATCCAACACATACCGAGCAGTATCTCTACTGAGTTGGAATAAAGTGTTAAAAGCCCTCACGAATCTTACAGCACGACGGACAATGGATGTAACGCCGACACCTACCGAACGCATTTAAAATCGCCGTGTTCCGCAGGGGTAGCGCTGTGTTGCAATCATGTTGCAGTACGCCTCAGATTTTGCTCCCATTTTTTGGTCGTTGTACCATACTTGCTGCACTTCCGTTTGGCCCATGGCAAGTTGACATATTAACCATACGGTAATTGAAAATACTGGAATTTATAATACACGTCAATCGGTTGGTTGCATTGTAAGAAAATTGCGAGATCGTACAAGCAAATGAAAATTCGGATAACGATAAACCGTGTGACGGAGTCAAGAATGTTCTTTCTCCCAAACCAGTTTCTAAAATCAGAAATAGTTTGGGGAAAACTCCGGCTGTCTCGAGGGCTCTCTTACATGGGAAAAATATTTTCAATTGAATTGAATTTTTTTCCGGGATCTTAAGGCGCGTGAGATTCATGTATTGCACCCCACTCGAAAGAGACCGGCAGGGCCATGCTGCTCCCGATGTCTCATATTCCAATGCGTTCTCATATCTTTCGTGATATTTTTTTACCTTGTTGGTATGTTTTTGTGACTACCCCTTATTTTATGACGAAATAAGCTAATGTTGTCAACCATTGAGATAGAGTGAGACGACCAAGCTATGATATTGAATATAAAGTGGTGTATATATGAGCCGACCGTTATTCATGTATATGAGATTTGATGTGCATACATTTCGAAAACATTAAAGTGGAGGTTGGTGGTGTGATAGTCTTGACTTTATATAATTACTTTTAAATGTGGAACTCAACATATTAGCTAGATTAGGCACTTACTAGATGATTTAAAGAATGATAATTGATAAACGGGTTGATAACATAAAATTATGCAGTTATCATCGTTGATGGTTATTTGTTTCTCCATATTGGTACTCAAGTTTTCCATTAAGGAGACAAAGAGAATAACATGAACCAGTATTCGACGGATAAAATTTTCATATCAAACAAAACAAAATTTGAAGACCATGAGTTAATTTTGTCATCTTGTGGTGCTAAGTATAGGGTTACTAGCACTAATTTTAGTAAAAATAAGTAAATATAATTAAACATCACAAAAATGAACAATTACCTGCATATACCAATCACCATAGAATTTATTGCCAAATTGAAAACCTTGTTTACAAATTTTACTTTTATAGATACCATACACATATTGATAGTAGGGAATGAAACATTTCTTCTTGTCCCCATTGCAATCGTTGTTCTCAATGGTCATACACGCTCTCTTGCTAAAATCATGTAGCTGTGTTAGGATAACGAGATGTTGTTCTACTATGCAAGAGAAGATAGATATATGCTATTTATGTTTTGGTTAGTAGTGAGTGGATGGATTATCGAACGATGTAGGTTTCCTCTGAAAATTCCTTTGAAACTTATAGATGTATGATTTAAATGCACTGAATGGTGTGATACACCTATTAACATGGTCAAGTCACTAACTTAATGTGTCAAGTGGGATCCCAGCTAAGCCCCCACTTAGAGTACCTTTTCCCTCTTCTAGTGCCAATTTTTGTGAGAAGAGCTAGCAAATTTTTGGGTTGGTTGGGGAGGATGCAAATATTAACTATGCTCTCAACTCCTTCCATCCCACGTCATCTCGTAACGAGCCTCAATTATCATCCTCCACCGACGCCTTTTAAAACTAGATGTACATTGCAACATTTTTTTGCTAGGGTTGGGAGGCCCGCCATTCTAAAGGACTCCAACATGGCGTAGCACTATAGCCCATTATTCTTTCTAGTCTCATGCGAAAAATGTCCCTAATTTTCATCATGCATTAAAAATAGGCTATCCATGCCACTTTTCTATATCGCCCATTCTTTCTACTGCCCTTCCAACCCCTTTTACCAGCATAATTCCTCCCACTCCCGCTCTCTCCGTATTTCTCTCTCCCTCTCCCTCCCCCTCTCTCCCGCTTTCCCTCTCCCTCCCTCCTCCCATCTCTCCAGACTATTGTTCATCACTTTCGGTAGCAAGGGAGGTGTTGACGACCGAATCATGCAATCCCTGTAAGCCAGTGGCACTCGTGGACTCTTATTGGTCATCATCATGTCACAGTTTAGGCGACGTAAGATAAGTTTGGTTTTAGGAGTGTGATAGTTTACTCGATAATATGCATCACATACTAATATCAAAATTATATTATTCATAATAAAAATACTAATTTTTCGACAACATACCCTCGAAGGTGTACTAATCATATAGAAGAAGAGTCCAAGACAAGTAGTGCAAAGGCAAGAAGGCTACAACTCCACTCACCCCATATGATACATCGCCGAGCGTCAAACAACGCGCCCTCTACAAAGTCGGTGATAAACGACTCGCATTGCCCAACATCCCACCACGACTGGGCGAGGAGAAGGAGCACATGGTTCTGAACCGCGTCACGAACCGAGCAAGACACCACCTCCCTTATGCGCCTGAGGGAGTCAACGAGAAGAAGGCATGATCTTGATAGACTCGAGGAAGACATCGACCACGATGCGCCCGCCATGTCGTACATTGCGCGTGGAAGCCAAAGCCATGGGCAGCGGCCAACACCTGCAACACCACATGCCCCTGTCTCCGATTGCCGCATCGGTCCCTCCTCGTGGCCTAGATGACATCTTCAAGAAGATAACGACATCGTGGCACCACTGCCGTCTAGTCCAAGTGTACCGGACCTACGGTTTCCCCGGTCCCCTGAGGAGAGGGAAGGCAAGGTGAAAGCCATGAACACGCCTCCAATAAGGTAACGACCCCCGCAGGCGTCGTTGTATTCAGTATCAGACTTCGCCGAGCAGGGCTTTCGTCCCGATCATACACCACCACCTCGAAGCAGCCAGAGCACGTAGGGAACGAGGATGAAAGCCTCCAGCTTTAGCCACCCCCGTGCAGAGGAGAGGAACACCAAAGTGGCAGAAGGCTATGCCCACCACTGGTATCACGGCGCCACAACCACCAGTAAGATCAGGGTCTTACACCCACATCTTCCGCTGGGGGCCTCGGCCGTTGGCACCACCACGGTGCCCGGCAGCAACAACAACTAGCACTGCCACGCTGCTGCAAAAACACCCTAGCCCCACATGCCCGCCCTGGCCCACGTCCCAAGATGAACCCGAGACTGTCGGCGCGACTACATGGCTAGTCCACTGGAGGAAGCTGCTCCCCTCGCCATCGCCGAGGCTCCGAGCTCATTTCTTCTTATATATGTCAGTGATATAGGTTGTGAATAAAGTGTGGAAAATTATCAAATTTTCTTTTTTGTTGTACACAGATTATATTATCGCGCTGAAAACAATTTATGAAACATGTTTTTAGCTAGTACTCCCCCCTCCCAAAATGTAAGGCACCTAAGGTTTAGTCAAAAGTCAACATATTTTAAGTTCAACCAAATTTATATGTTAAAATATAAACATTCACAATGGCAAATCAGTATCAATAGATTCGCCATAAAGTATAGTTTCTCAAAATGTACATTTGATATTGTTGATATCCATATCTTTTCGTATAAATTTAATCAGACTTAGAAGACGTTGATTTTTGGCTAAAGTTTAGGCTATACATCTTAGGACAGAGGGAATCCTTCATAAAAGGGTTTTCTTTTACCTAATCATTTAGATATTAATATAAACGAATCATAACTATGTAAACCTATTCCTAATAGATTGATACCAAAATAGCAGATCCAAATTATAAGAAATCCTTTCGAAGCTACAAGTGCAGAATTCATAGTAAAAAAATGAAAGGGGATCAGAAATAGTTTGGGGAAAACTCCCGCTGTTTGTAGGGCTCTCTTGCGTGGAAAAATATTTCAATTGAATTGAGTTTTCTCGGGACATCAGGGGAGGGGGATTTCCCCCTGCATGTTCCATTCCACTTGAAAGAGACTGGCAGGGCCATATTCTGTTACAACACATGGAAGAAGTACACAAGGTTGTGGGATCTTTTTTTCTTTGAGGCGGAACAGTGGGTTTCCCCACTGTGTATATTTATAATTTTCCATAAAAAGTAATTTACATAAGGTTACTGCTAGAGATAAGCAACAAAAGGCTAGCTAGGAGACCAAAGGTCTAAAAGAGAGAGAAAGAAAAGATCAAGAGTTCTATGAAACTATCTCAATCTTTCTGCCCAAAGCTTGAGACCACCATAAGACTTCCTACCGGTCTTATGCAGTTGTGGGATCTTTGCTCCACCGCTACTCCCGATGTCTCATATTCCAAAGTGTTCTTTATCTTTAGTGATATTTTTCCTTGTTGATATGTTTCTTGGCTACCCCCTATTTTTTGATGAAATGAGCTAATGTTGCCAACATACCGAGATAGAGTGAGACGACCGAGCTATGATATTGAACATAAAGTGGTATATATATAAAAGGGGAACATTATTCATGTATGTAAGATTTGATGTGCATAGATATCGGAAATATTCAAGTGGAGGTTGGTGGTATGGTAGTCTTGACTTTATAGATACCTTTTTCATGTGGAGCTCAACATATCAGCTAGATTAGCCACTTACTAGATGATTGAAAGAATGGTAGAAGGGTCGATAACATATAACTATGATTTTTTTGACCCATTAACTATGAAATTGTCCTTGCTGATGATTATTTGTTTTGCCATACTTTCTGCAGTTCCGTTTGATACTGCTGTCTACTCTTTGTTTACTCAAAAGAACAAGCCAGCGGAGCCGTGACATGTCCATTACGAGAAATATAGAAAATGTGAGAATAAGATGCCATGGCATATTAACCATACGGTAATTGACAATACTGGACGATCCATTGAAAATACGGGGACGCATGTCATGCTAGAAAGCCGAAGGACGCGATCGCGTGAATCGTCCAGGAGAATAAAAGAGTTGTCCAATTTATAATACACGTCAGTCGGTTGTTGCATTGTAAAAAAAGTCCGAGATTTTTTTCCCTAAAAGATTATGTGTATACTATAGTTGTCATCATACAAGCAAATGAAATTTCGGATAATGATAAACTGGGTGACGGAGTCGAGAATGTTCCTCTCCCAAACCAGTTTCTAAAATAAAAAATATAGTTTGGGGAAAACTCCCGCTGTCTAGAGGGCTCTCTTATGTGAAAAATATATTTTCAATGAATTCCCCACCGCGTGTTGCATTCCACTTGAAAGAGACCGGCAGGGCCAGATTCTGTTACAACACATGGAAGAAGTACACAACGTTGTGTGATCTTAATTTGCTCCACCGCTACTCCCGATGTATCATATTCCAAAGTGTTCTTATATCTTTCGTGATATTTTTTCCTTGTTGATCTGTTTATTGACTACCCCTATTTTTTGACAAAATGAGCTGATGTTACCAACACATTGAGATAGAGTGAGACGACTGAGCTATGATATTGAACATAAAGTGGTATATATGTATATATAAGAGGGGAACATTATTCATGTATGTAAGATTTGATGGGCATAGATATCGAAAATATTAAAGTGGAGGTTGGTGGTGTGGTAGCCTTGACTCTATAGATACTTTTTTCACTTGGAGCTCAACATATCAGCTAGATTAGCCACTTACTGGGTGATTGAAAGAATGATAAAAGGGTCGATAACATATAACTATGAAATTGTCCTTGATGATGATTATTTGTTTTCCCAATTTGGTACAAAAGTTTTCCATTGAGGAGAGAAAGAGAAGAACATGAATCAGTATTGGAAGGATATAATTTTGATATCAAACCAAACAAATTTGAAAGACATGAGCTAATTTTTTTCATCTTGTGGTGCTAAGTATAAGGTTTAATTAGAACTAATTTTAAGTAAATAGAATTAAACATCAGAAAAATGAAAAATTGCATGCATGTACAGATCACCGTAGAATTTATTGCCAAATTTAAAACATTTCTTAGAAATTTTACTTTCTTAGACACCACAAACATGTTGAGAGTAGGGAATGCAACTTTTCTTCTTGCCCATCGCAATCGTTGCTCTCAACGACTTTCACTGCAATGTGTAGGATAATGAGATGTTGTTCTACTATGCAAGAGAACCTAGTGTTATGCTGTGATCCAAATTCATATACAAGAGAGGCTAACTTCTGACGAGCGGAGTGAAGCCCGCCGCCGGGTAGGCTTGGACCAAAGCGTAGCGGAGTTTAAAGTTAGCCCATACACCGTGCCCTGCAGGGACGCCCGGGAGGGAGGGGGAAGCCCCCGGTACAGATCGTCTCCACCGGTCATTTATACCTCTTGCCTACTAGGGTTTATCAAAATATAGGATAACCCACGGCGTTTGAAAATACTCCCCGATATAGTAAAGTTTTGTTGGCTGGCGCTCGTGGTTTTTCCCCTTTGTGCTGGAGGGGGTTTCCACGTTAAAATATTGTGTCTCCGCTGTGATTTTCTTTCGTTCTTCACTATTTGATTATCGCGTTTATAACAACTAGATATATGATATTTATATTTTGGTTAGTAGTGAGTGGATGGATTATCGAACGATGTATCTTTGCTCTAAAAATTCCTCTGAAACTTATAGATATATGATTCAAATCACTGAATGGTTCATACAACTAGTAACATGGTCAAGTCTCTATCTTAAGGTGTCAAGTAGGATCCTAGCTAAGTCCCCACTTATAGTACATTTTCTCGTTTCCATTGCAAAAATTTATGAGAAGAGCTAGCGATTTTTTGGGCTGGTTGGGGAGTATGCAAATATTGACTATGGCCTCCACTCTTTCGATCACATGTCATCTCGTAACGAGGACCCATTCCCATCATCCACCGACGCCTTCTAAAACTGGTTGTATATTGCACCTTTTTTTACTAGGGTTGGGAAGCCTTACCACTACCTATCCCTCTATCTCCGCCATTCTGAAGGACTCCAACATGCATAGCATTGTAGCCCGTTATTCTTTCTAGTGCCATGCGAATAATGTCCCTAATTTTATTATCATGCATTAAAAATAGGGCATCCCTTCCACATTTCTATATCGACCATTCTTTCTACTGCCCTTCCAATCCCTTTTACCATCATAATTCCTTATTTTCTCTTCCTCTCCTCGTCTCCCTTTCCCTCCCTCCCTCCCCTATCTCACTCTCTCTCCAGACTATCTTTCATCAATGCCGGTAGCAAGGGATGCGTCAATGCCCCAATCAGGCAATCCTTGTGAGCTAGCGGCACTGATGGACTCTTATTGGTCGTCATCATGTCAAGGTCAGGCGACGCAAGCCAGTTTGGTTTTAGAAGGGAGATAGTTTACTCGTTAATATGCATAGCATGCAAATATCGAAATAATATTGTTCATGATAAATATACTAATATTAGATCAATGTTTGTGTTCAAATGATCAAATTTAGAAACATTATAGTAACAAGAAAAGTAAGATAGCAATACATTTTGGAATAGAGATAGCACGATATAGAATTATCTCGTTCCAGAAATCCCACCATTCGTTTAGAGTTTCTTTTGCACATTTACCAAACTTCTCTTTAAAATTTGAGTATTGGCCACATTGACCATCACATGTTCAGTGACATAGGATGTTGCAAAATAAAGTGTGGCAACTTATCGAAGTGTGAAAAAAACATATTCACGAATCGTTTTCAGCCTGATCTTTTTTCGCTAAAAAAAAAGAGGCAATTTGCGGCGGGATGTTTTGGCTTCCCCAGCACACTTCCCTCCCTCCCGAGCGGGGGCTTTCTTCCTCCCCACTCTCCCGCTCCCGCTCCCCACATCCACCCCCGCCGCTGCCGGCTGCCGCCACCACCACCGACGCCTCGCCCATCCTGCCCCCATCCTCTACCACGCGCGTCGCCGCCATCGCCGTTTCCCTTCTCCCTCGCCGGGACGCCGCGTTCGTGCTGCCGTCTCCGCCCCGTCCCATTTGCCGCCTTGCCGACAACCGGGTTCCGAGGTACGAGCCCTTCATTCATCCCGCAGTTGCTTGAACCCCACCGACCTTCACGATATCTGGGTGCGCACCATCTAGATCCGTCCGCCCCCGTGAAATAAGTGGAAACGATCAGCTAGGCGCCGTATCGTACTACTAGGCATCAATCCTGACGATTCCGTGGTGAAATTTGGTGCGTAGCTAAGAGCGATCCGCGTAGTAGTGGTCACGTGCTTACTGCCGGCACAGAGAAATTTCATGTTGCCGACTTGAATCACGGTGAAGGTGTGATGTTTCTTATCACTGTCAGACTGAAATTTCAGGCTAGATGGTAGTGTGGTTTAGTCTTTACGCTTCGGATGTCTAGTATACTTTGTGGGGAAGAACCGTCTCTGTATTATAGAGGAAATGGCGCACATGGTGCTGATGCTCATACTGATTTCCATTTGAGGATATGAATAGGCTTATTGTCATGTGATGCACGTTTTAAAGGATCTTAGTGGCAGCCAGCGGAAACGATCTGAACTCCACATTTTACATATAGAGTATGATATGTATTTTATTTGTGTGACCACTGTCTGATCTGAATCTAATGTTTTTAGTTCCATGACAGTGGCTATCAGTCACTGGCCAGCCTTACTCAAATTAAGTCTGTTTATTGTGAAACTCTGTTTGCTGTTGCCTGCACTGTCTTCATTCTCCATATCAATGGACAAGTCAGCACGGCTCATTTATATTCTTCTTTACAATCTCTGTACGTGCATGCGGGCGTGTCTATATAAATTGGCATCCTCTATGTGTTATTTCCATTCAGTCAGTTCTGCTGTAGTATTCACATTTGGGGGTCTCTGTATTGATTGGGTACTTTGGCATCCTTAAACATTTTATTACTATTCCAATCAATTGAATCTGACAAATACAGTGTTGGTAACAAGGCCTAACACTTTCATAGTTTTTTATATCCATAGCAGGTGCTTGCTTGTATATGTCAGCCATAGCAGCACAAGCATAATGGCTGCTGCAAGAGAACGTCCCAGGTTAGACTACCTTAATTCGCAAGAGCCAGGAGATGCATCACAGGCCAGTGCTATTGATATTGTGGACATGCTGCTAGCAGAAGATGATGATACAGAGGCTTTTCAGACTATAACAGTTGAGCCGGTAAGTGCAACAAAGTCAGTTTCCACTTTAGGCTCAAAAGTAGCTCAGTGCTTGGCAAAAAGGGCTGATCACAGTTTGACACTTGAGAAGGCAGGTATTTTTGACTGGTTTGATACCCCCAACCATGATGCTGGCATAGCCAGTAACATTTTGAGGGAAAATGCAATAGCTCATGTCAAAAACAGAATTTCATATTTTGACTCCCAGAGATGTGGTGGCTATGGATCAGGTACAAGGGCTGGGGCAATGCTAGAATGCATTGATGAGGACTTGGGCATGAACTGCCTGAAGAAACCAGAACCAGCAGCTGTTACCGATGATTTATATGAAGCATATGATATTGGGCCTAATACTCAAATGGCAGCTGAAGCTATGGAAGCATTGTTCAATGCATCACCTGTCAGTTACAATGTCATGGAGCATGAACACCTGAAAAATTCTCTGGGGAAAGAAAACAAAGTGGATTCATTATGTCCAGTAAATTCGCCAGTTCAGAACCAAATGCTAGCCTGTTTACGTCAGAGCTCAGAGGGAATGACATCACAGCTTACGCGCCTCAAGGTAGATGACATAGAAATGACAAATGGCGAAAGTTCAATCCCTTTGACGAACCATCCCAGTAAGTCAAAAACCAGGAAGAATACAAAACATATGACAGGGAAAGCGAAGACAGGGATCGAGAGTGGGGTTGTAAAAGCAGCCATAAATTATGAGGTGTCAGAAGTAACCATGGGATCTGGTGCAAATGACTCAAAGATTCCTTGTTTACTTGGTAAAGATGCTACAATCCATCCTAAAAGAAAGAGAACATCCATGTTTACCTCAGGAAGCACAAAAGTTGAGTTCAGTAAAGCTACCAGACCAACTGCAGAGGGAGCCAAAACTGCACAAGTTGCAAAGTTATCAGCAGCCAAACCATCAAGAGACCAGGATACCATAAAAGGCATGAAAATGATCCACCAGTCTTCCTTTGCTAATCTGAAAGCATCAGCTGCTAACTCTCCCGATGTTTCTGTGCGAATTATAGCAACTCGTAGCAAGGCCAGAGGAATTCAGAAAGAAACTTCAGACTTCAATCAGTTTGAAGGAACTTTTAGTACTGGAATAGAAAAACAATCCACATCTCAACAGAAAGACCATGACTCTACTTCGAAGAATAGAGCACCACTGAGAGAGCTAAGTAGCACAGAGTCCCAATCTAGGACACATAAATCAAAGAAGGTACCGAAGAGAGGCCTGCTGCAATCACCAGGTTCCAGAGAGCTTGCTAGTCTTTTTGGGAATGAGGTATCTCCAGTTTTGCCATCAGGCAGGCGAAGAAAGAGAAGCATGTCCTCAGTCCGTGTTCTTTTCAGTCAAAGCATGGACAGTGAAACCATCAAAGACCAGACAAAGGTAGTTTCATTTCATTATCTGCATATTCTATACACACGTAACTGAACATATCTTGATGTTTCTGATTCTCCGACTTTTTGGACATTGGCAGATATTGGCACACTTTAGATTGCCAGTGGTAACAACTATTTCAGAGGCTACACATTTTGTTGCTAAAAAGTTTGCTCGTACAAGAAACATGCTAGAAGCAATGGCCATGGGTATACCTGTAGTCACACCATCATGGCTTGAATGCTGTGATGGAGCAAGGTGCTTCATTGATGAGAAAAAATACATAATGAGAGATACAAAGAAGGAGAAAGAGCTACACTTCAGCATGCCTGTCTCCCTAAGCCGAGCCTGCAAAAACCCATTGTTAGAGGTTAGTGTCTAACTATTAGCAGTGAGTGTTATAATCAAAAAGGGAAAATAAATAGTAGCAGAGGACAATTATATAATCTTGATCATTGTTAAACATGTGTGGTATATAGTCTTTGAAACATTACTACCATGTTCATGATCTTTATATTTACTGACTTTCTCAAAATTCATTTTAGGGTAGAAGAGTACTAATCACGCCAAATGCAAAGCCTAGCAAGGAGCTTTTGAAGATTTTAATAGTGGCAGCTGGTGGCAAGGTATGCAATTTGCTTTCCTCCTCATCTACGATTGCATCCAATTGCTTGGTTGCAGTCTGTATCGTGCTGTCCTCGGCAGTATATAGTATATATCCTTTGTTGCATTCATTTCCCGCGTTTCAACTTCTCAACTGTCTTCCAGTGTGAGGTTTAATGTTCTGAATATATATACTTACTTTTGGGTGTGATGAATTGTCCAAGTTTCTAGTTGCTTAGCAGTTAATACTAATGCTAATAAATGAATTTTGCATGTTCCTATGTAAATTGCACCCAAAATTGAGAGACCTTGTGATTGTAATGCAAACTGAACATAAGTCTCTGAGGTAAGGTATGCGAGGGAGCCAAAGCAGCCGTAGCATGACTTGGATGTGATGAAACGCTGCCAAGTCATGTTCCTTGTATTGTAAAATTTCCTTGTGACCTGTGTTACATTCTATTTTCCTTAGTTCTTCTTGATGTGCACTTGTGTTGCCTTTTGAGAACAAAACTAAATTTCAGTTTGATTTTTCACCGCAGTCTCATGGATACAATTTAAGAAATTCCATACACCATCTCTTAACATGCTTTTGTGCGGTTTGTCAGCCTTTGGAGAAAATTACAGTGTCTATGATGAAGAATAGGAGTTTTGAAGGAGTCTTTGTAATCTCTTGTGAACAAGACCGCAGCATCTGTCTACCGTTTGTTAAAAATGGTATTTACCAGTACACTTGCGCCACATCTCCTGTCCCTAAAGTTCTTTCTTCCGTGCTTTCTCCATCTCTCGAATTTACTAATCAATTCTACAATTTTTTGCCATTGTTGCAGGTTTGGAAATATTCGACTCGGAGCTTGTGCTGAATGGAATTGTCGTCCAGAAGCTAGAGTTTGAAAGGTATGTGTTTCCTCTCCTCTGACCCTAGCATAATTTTGTTCTGTGGACATTGTGACCTGCAGTGTCAACTGAACATCTGCCTGTGCTTTGTAGGTTCCGCCTTTTCCATGATTAAGTGTGAAGTTTCTGTCAGACCTGGGCAGCTAACTTGCAAGACAAGGAACACTCTCATTTTGTAAATATGTCCGAATGTGTTATTTTGCAAGTATGTATCGTTGCAGCAATACTCAACCCGTTCGCATGATTTGCCACACTCCGACGGGGTGTCCATGCAGTTTGCTTTATAATGATTTTAGTGTAGCTGGTGTCTTGTGATGTTTATATCATGTCGTGATCATTTTGGTTTATGAGGCAGCACAAGGCAGATACACACAATCCACACAAGCAACCAAGCACTGCGAATTCCCTCACTGATCTCTCTTCCTTCTCCTATGCCATTCAGGAGATATCTCTTTATACATGCTTTGGTTGGGTGCAGGGAACATGAATGGTCTGACTCAGTCGAAGTGCACGTTTGTATGTTAAGATGTGAGCTATTCCTTTTTACTAAAGAAGATATGGTCATAAATCAGGGTTGATATGTATAACGTACTTGCCTTTTCAACCTTACCAGTATGTTATTGTTCCTCTTAAAAAGGAGGAACTCCACTGCCATAGATGTTCTTTACTTTAAATCTCAACCTCTTGCCAACATTGACGTTTTCTATTTGGATGAAGTTGTGAACCTAGGGAGAACAATGTGGACTACAGTAGTTGGACGTGTCCATCCAGTTTGGAATGCGAATATGAGGCATCGAGGAACACATCCGCTGTGGTGGTAAACTCACTTGTTGATCCGGTTAGTACATTGCCTAGCATGAAAGCTCTGAAGGGAATAGGATGTGTTCTTTGTGGAGGAATCCGGCAGGCTACCTCTGTAGAGTGTGCACACGATGTAGGCAAACTGAATGTGGATGTTGTTGTAAGAGTGCTTGTGGTATAAGGGGGAGGATACTAGGGAAGAGGTGGAAGGATAGATAAGCCGATTCTTGTCTAATTGGAACAATATGGTTTTGTAGCCCGCATACACTTCTATGTTAGAACAAATTTCAAAGACCAAAGGTTGACGAGAAGTGTAGCCAGGTCGTCTCCTCGCGAGATTTCTCACCCAACACCTTCACCCCTTGCTTATAAGCGCCTCACACTCCGGTCCTCTCCCCCTTTTCGTCGAACGTTCCTACTGTGGTCCTCTTGCACATCAAGATGTTTCCTTGCCATGACCCTAGACATGGAGCTCAAAACCAAAGCCCTACACTCTATAGCTCCAGATAGGGAAAGGGACTACGTGAGTGGGTATATAGTTGCCTAAGAGCATCTTCAGCTCGCGTCCCCAAAGCGTCCCCAAAGGGATTTGGGGCGCGCCGGACAAAAATCGTTCCGGCCGCGTCCCCCAAAACCCATTTTTGTCCGGCGCGCCCCCATACGGTGTCCGGCGCCCCGAGCCCGTCCCCGTCCCACGGGGGATGCACCGGGCACGCCGGACACAACGAAAGCGAAGCGGGAGTGGCGGGGCCGACCCGTCGGCCGGCACGGTTAATTTAACCTAACCGTCGCCTACCTCGCGACGGAAGTTATTCGCGCGCAGGTGACACACGGCGGCATCTTTGCCTTAATGGCGACGGAGGGGCGGGCGAGACGTCTCGTCGGTCTTGCGCGGCCTCCACGCGTCGCCGGCGTTCGCACGCCACCGCCCGTTCCCGCGCGATCTTCCCGCCTCTTCTCGCCTTGTTCCGCGCTTTCTTCCCGACGCCGGCGTCTATAAAGGTCTCCCGGCTCAACGGTAGCCACCACACCCCGCCGGCAACAAACACGGCCCTCGTCGCTCCACCGCCGTCTCCTCCACCACCGGTAGCAATGGCGAGCCGCCCGCGGCCGGCCACTTCCCTCCACCGCCGTCCCTCCACTTGCGGTCCGGAAACGCAGGTCAACACCGACCCCTCGCGGCGGCCCGGGAAGAGCGATGGCGTGCACACCGTCGGCAACGGCGGGAGGCGATGCGGCGAGCGGGCCCGCCGGCCGGCCGGGAGGCGGCGCGGCGGCGGATCGCGGCGGCGTTCGCGCCCATGGCCCCGGCTGGCCGCGAGGCCGCGGCGGCGGCGGCGTGGCGGGAGCGGCGGGGACGCCACCGTTGCGGCGTGCGACGCCTCGGCGAGAGCGAGGAGCGCGGCGGTGCCGTGCACGGGCGGGTATGGAGCAGCGGTGGGCGACGAGCGCCGCGCGCCGGCGCGGTGGCGGGAGGCGCTGTACCGTGAACGGCGGGAGTCGATAGAGCGCCGGCGGCGGGAGTCGATCGGCGCCGGCGGCGGCTCGGCGGCGGAGGAGCGTCATCAGCGGGAGGCGGCGCTGAGGGCGTTATGGGGGAGGCGGGCGGACGAGTTAGCGGCGGAGGACGCCGTGTTGGTGGCGGCGATGATGGAGGCGCCAACAGATGTGGAGGAGGAGGCGCCAATGGAGGAGGAGGAGGCCGAGGCGGAGGAGACCGAGGTGGAGGACAACGACGACGACGAGTTCGAGTGGTCCGACGACGACGGGACGCACCCGGACGAGACGGCCGATCAGCAATGCGCGCTCGTCGAGTCCTTCGAGTCGGAGAAGAAGCTCCCGGGACGACGCCCGTGCCCGCGAAGAGGCGCGGATTCGTCGCGCCGTCGAGCTCTCCCTCCGGGCGGCCCGGCGGGGAGGGCGGAGGAGGACGCGCGGCGGGAGCGGCACCGTCTGGCCACCGCCGAACGCAAGGAGAGGAGGCGTGCGCAGGAGGAGCTGCGGCGTAGGGGAGGCGACGACGGGGCGGGGCCGTCGAACGCACCGCCGAGCGGTCAGTAGTCTAGGTTTAGATGAAATCTAGCCGTTCATTCAAACTTTGTAATATATAATCAAAATTGAATGAAAACCTTTATTTTCGTGCACCAATATTCATTTGGGGGCGGTGTTTGGGGGACGCGGCTGGGGAGCGACGTTCCCCAAAGGCGGCACGAACAAAACACGTCCCCAAACGCTCAATCCGGCGCGGTTTTAGGGACGATTTGGGGGACGCGACTGGAGATGCTCTAACCCGGCTATGGCGAAACTGTACAACTGAACTGCCTATCCATTGCAGATTTCCCTTTTTCCATGATAAAATGTGAAGTTTCCACGAGATCTCAGCAACTAACTTGCAATACGACCCATAATTCACTTTCTAGATATGGCAGAGAGTTCATATTCTTACTGATGTAATCCCGTGAGCAACACTTTTTTCGGCAAGTATGTAACGCTGCATCAATTGAATCGTTGGCATAATCGCGTGGTTGAGCTACACTCAGATGATACACGCTGTGAAGTTTTGCTTCATAATGATCTTCATGTTGCTGGGTCTTGTATTTTTTTAAGAAAACGTAAAAGTTTTGCGTTTCAATTCATTGATAGAAAGAGTTTGATACAAGCCTAGAGACCACAGTTCACACCCGTGTACAATGCGATACTCTATAGTCTATACTCTAGGTCCTTAGAGACTAGAAGCTCCTAATGCCACTCACGACTCGACCTTCCGCCTTTATCGTGTCCAGCAAGACATCTAGGTCAGGCTACGTGCCGCCAAAGATGACTGCGTTGTACCGCTTCCATAGCCACCACCACCAAGCCATGAGCATAATTGCCGAGGAGGTGTCCTTGCGGGCTGCCATGGCAAAGTACCGATGATGGTCACATCCCACCAGTCCGCAACATTTGGTATTATAGGTTTTGATATTTTTCTCTACAATTTTAGTCAAACATGATAAGGCGTGACTTAAAAAAAGGTAAAACACAAAAAATAAAAAACAGAGGGAGTAATACATGGCTCAGTTCCCACTCTCACAAAATGCATATGAGCCGTGCTAGAGTTAACTCTTGTATTAAAGCACACTTAGTTTCTCTCCTAATCTGTATCATCCAACTAAACACAAATGTAATATTTAAATTTTTTACAGCCTGCTGACTAGACTTTATTATACTTGCTCTAATGGATCAGTACCATGCACAATTTAGTCATTGATAAGATAATTTTTTGAATATAACCTAGTGCATGTAATTTTGTTTACACATTCTTCCTATAAATATTCCAAGAGTACCCACCTCCAGGAGGCTTCAAAAGGGGCAAATCAATCTCGTTCATCCATTTTGACCACTACAGTGAATCCTGGCTCCCACTTTCTACTACAACCGTTGGATGCGGTTACTTTTGTTTTACCGGTTGCTTCTGCTGCTAGATGCATGACGGATGGGCCAGAGCGTGTGTGGAGCCGGCCAACAGAGACATCGAAACGTGATCGTTCGCGTGACCTTGTTTCGCTTTCCTTTTCGACCGGGTGAAAACCCTAGCATTCTACCCCAATCCCTGCCTCCTCTCCCATCCCCCAATCGACTGCCTCCTTCCTCCTCTCCCAACAAGCCCAACCCGTGCCGCCTGCGCGCCGCCTCGTCTCCTCCTCCCTGCGTGGAGCGCGGGGAGGCCATGGTAACCGTTGGTCGCGGGCGTCGCCGTGCGAAGAGTAGGTGGGCAAGGGCCGCATCAGCCGCTGCCGCGGGTCGACGCCGCCATAGCGGCCATGGATGAAGTGGTGGCGACCAGGTGTGTGCAATCTTTGCGGTTCGGAGGCAGCGCCTCCCTTCTCTCCTCTGCCTCTTCTAGCTGGTGGGGTGGAGCTTCAAGTAGAGGAAGACACTGGCGGCGGATCCGTCGGTCTTCTAGGGATGGAGGTTGGTGGAGGCCGTCGAGCCGGCGGCGGCAGGGAGGATGGCCAATCGGCTGCCTCCTTCCTCCTCCCCCAACCCGCGCAGCCTCGTCTCCTTCTCCCCAATCCGCGCCGCCTCGTCTCCTCCTCCCCAGACGAGGAAGCATGACGCCAGGCTTGAAGCCTAGGCGGGGGACGGAGGGCAGCACGACGGCAGCCTTGAAGCCTAGGCGGCGGACGGAGCGCCACCCGCACCAGCGCGAGCTCCTTCTCTCGTCACCTTCCTCCCTCTTGGCTTTTCTTCTCCTCACGTTTTTCTTCTCCACTCACGTATTTGGGTCTCTCCCTCTCAGCAGATGTGACTGTGTGTGGGGAGGATGTGAGCAAGGGCGACCAGGGAGGAGCAGCCTCACTGGCTCGGCCTGAGGATTCGGCGGCGCCGGCAGACTCCTACACGGTAAGCCCCCCCCTCCCTTTCTCTAGATGCATCTTCCCTCTCTCAAGTCCCTCTCCCATTTTCTCTCTCTGTCCATGTGGGGATCTGATGGTTCAGCAAGAATGCTGCAGCGTGTAGATGCCTATGGAGATCTGGTGGTTGAGGTTGGTCATGTAAACGCCTTGGGTCTCCTCATTTGGATCGTTTATAGACCGGTAATCATCTCCTCTTTATTCATGTTTTTATTTCCAGGCCATGAATCTGGTTTTGTATTTGATTGAGTTTGTGGTTCCTCCTAATTCTTTGATCCAAATATTAATTGACTGCCGCAGTTTATGTCCCTTATGTTCTTTTTAGAAAATTTGATCAGTTTTTTCCATATACAAATATAGAAAAAAAATTATCTACCTATATCCACATATTCAGTACTTCAGTTTGTGGTCCTCTAGAGGATTCTAAAGAATACTTGTTTGTAGATATCCACCTATTCAGTACTTCAGTTTGTGTGCGTGGCGGCATCCTCGTTGTCGAACGCAGTGCCGGTAACCTACTACTGTCGCTAAGGTTTCTTATGTTTCTTGGCAGCTTGTGTCCTTTGAGGCTCAGATTTTTGTTTCTACCGCTTTGAATATCTCAGTCGTCGGGTGTGCATTTGGGGTTATTGGCTGTACTCAGTTTGGTTGGTCTCCTTTTGTTTTTGCTGCAGAGAGTGTATGTTTCAGAATGGTGCGGAAGGGTTGAGCAGCGATAGAGGTTTTTTTAGTCCTAGATGAGCACTCAGACTCTTCAATTTTCTCTTTGTAATACTGCAGGATTTTAATACTTCAAGGACATATGAATAGTATGTTTCTCTCTCCCCCAGATTTGTTACTACCGAAAATTCTTTTGGTACTGTCCTATTACCTCTGGTATCTAATAAATGACACAAAGTTATCAGTTTAGCTGGCATTGTCATCTGTTTTATTGAGCGCTGAATTAGTATAACACTCTATTAAACTATCTGTTGCATAGCATTAGCCCACCCTTTGTTCATACCTTGTATAAAGGTTGGTTCTCTGCATTTTTGTGTTCATGCCAACATTTTGCACGCGGTAGCACCTTGGACATAGTATTTTTTGTCTGGTTACCTAGAGATTTTTTTTGTTTCATGGAGAACTGTTTTATTCATTTAGAATCGGTACTCTTATACAACAACAAATGCATTTTGTTTCATTTGCAGAGGCATATGGCATATGTGAGGACTTAGGGCGTTGACCATGAAGTCAGTGGCTGAGGCGGTGGTCATGGGCCGATGGTATTGGTTGTGAGTACATTGACATATGCCTCTCTTTTCTTGCACAAAGAATTATGAATTTCTATATATTTTGTCATTTACTCATGGTTATATATACAGTCTACCAATAAGAATTATGTGTTTTTTTTATTTTGCATTTGTTTGGAGATTTCCATCGAGCCAGGCACCATGTTGTGCTTTTCCTACAGGAGTTTTCATTTTGATGAGAGGTAAAGAAGTTATACAAGTATTGCAGCTTATTTGTATTTATTGTATTATTAAGAAAAACTATTGTCATCTTCATTCACTGGGTCGGTGTGTCTATTTTATACTTTCTTCGTTTGTTCATAGGAGTAGATTATCAGGTAGTGCTTAAGATTTGATAATGGAAAGAGGATGGCTACCTCGTTTTCAAAAAAGTACAGTAGTACTGTGTGGAAGCTAGGAACAGGAAATAGACTGGGGATTAGTTCTATATGATTCGTTACTTCAATGCAAGATCTTGGTCGTGAACACACACTATGTGTACCAGCAAAGCATATTTTTTGTGGGAGTATACTTCAAGGACATCTTGATTGTTATTGTTTTGGATACTCTTCCTGATATAGGAATGTTGCTTGCAACGATGTCATTTCCTGAGATCTTATCTCTGAAGCTACATTTCTCAATTTAATTTGCAGATCTTACCTCTGAAGCTACATTTGGGCATTTTTTTTTATTTCAGTTCTGTAAGCTGGTGTTACTGTGAATGCTAATATGAGCTCTAGAGCAGCTCCTTTAACGGGGCAGGTTACGATTGCACTGCCACTTGAGCATACTTAAATCCTTGCATGGCTTTTTAATCTATAGATAAGAATTCTCCCTACTGCTTTTCTGACTCTACTTTATATGTAGCAGCGGCGACAACAGCGACGCTGACAATGATTACACCCTCCAACATGTGCAACGGCAGCGATATTGAAGATAATCGTCAGTCAGTTTCACCACTTAGAAACTACTAGGTTTGACCCTCTGATCAATATTACATTGTTCATCTTTTCTTTGTATGATAAATGTAATAGATACTTGCTACATATGTGCAAGATTATCAATGCATATTTGCCGTTAAAAAGTCACAATAGATATTGCGAAATAAAAAAAGCTAGACATAGGCTGCTATCAAATACTACCTCGGTTACTTAATATAAGCCGTTTTTGGCGTAATTAGTGTTTATCGCCTGTTGATTGTTTCTCTGTCAACCTTCTGTATTCCAGGATGCTCAGATACTTCTGACGATCCCAGGAAAAATGATACTTGATGAGATGATCAAAAAACTTGGTTTTTCGCCACCGGCGATGCAGGGTTTATGAAGACCACGTGATATGTTGGACTGTTATTTTTCAAACATCAAAACTGCCCAGTCAAGGTTCCCTTGTCTCTATGACTATGAGTAAGGGTCCATGGATGTTTTCGTAGCAGAACATTACACTGTTTTAGCAGCTATTGGATACATGGAGAGTGTCAACTAATACTGTAATCAAAGATTTAAACTACAACCAGTTAAACCAGAAGAGAACAGATATTTCAAGAGTCAGCTCAGGAAGGCAGACCTTAAGGGTATAATATAGATGATGATTAATTTGTATTGGAAGAATCTGGCAGAAGAAGAGAAGAATATGATAGGACATGTCTGTTTCTTTGATCTCATCAATACAATTCTGTTGCTTCAAACAGAAGTGGCTGCGATTTATCTCGACTAATTATCATGTTGAGGGGAGCCGGCACAGGGAGCCCTTGGGGTTGCGCATCCTCCGCCTCCTCGGTACCTGCTCACCCTGGTGAGCAGCGCGAGGAGGGCCGCCCCAGGAACCCCGGAAGGATGGCCATGGCGTCTGCTCGATGGATGCTAAGGTTTGCCTTTTCTTCTCAGAAGGCGGATCTGCCCGGCCATGGACGTGAGCAGAGAAAACCATAGCCGGCTCTTCCTCTCTGCCTCTCTGCTCAGGATGCTAGGTTTTTTTTTACTAATAGTCTCTTGCAACTTGTGTGAATTTGGCAGTGGGCTGTTTCGACCTCCTGTTGGGTGATGCCGCACTCACGCTCGAGAACCTCACGTTCTTTAATGTAAGTGATGAGGTCTACCTACATGTGGGCAAGCACACATCTGAACATGATGTCATGTTGTGTGGACTTTGCTGCCATTTAACTATTAGAATGGATATAATACAACAAGCTGAAATTTGATTTGAGTTGACCTGACATTTGTATACTTTTGTGGATGAAGGTTATGATTGGCGCGGTTGTCTGGATTTGGAAGTGGTGAACAAGAGAAAAGTTACTATCTCACTTGAAGACAATGGATTACTGCTGGTGTATATATGTAAAATTACTTACTGGTGAGAAATTGTATTTTATGAATGAACTATTTAGGTGCGTGAGATTGAGGTAACCATTTATGATGTTACTCATATTGCTTCTTATGTTTTATTACAGGTGGTCTTACTTTCAGATCGCAAGTTTGTCCGAATCAGACTGGAAAAGAATTGCTTGGACATTCTTGGGTATTGTGGTCCTGTGATTTTTTAATATGCTCAGACACTGTGAGTAGCTAAATGGTAGGGACATGTAAGAGTGCATTCTAATTTTTGGCTTAGGCCTGGCTAGCCCATTATGTCATCATCTTCTTTGGGTTGCAGGTTCCTTGCCTTCTGTTAAAATAGTGTTGTTTCTGTGGAGCAGGTAAAAGAGTCCTATTTTTGGTTCAGGTTTCTTGCCAATAATTATCCTTTTGGCTGCATCGTGTTCTTCCGGCAACTATGTTAATTGCTCTGAGGTAACGGGCTTCGAGACCCTCATATTGTTTCGTGAATAGCTGTTGGCTTACTGCTACTTTTTGCTGCCATTTCCCTGGGAACATGTTTTTGAGGAAGTGTGAAAATCATATATATATCTACACCAGGATATATTGGATTTAGTAGAACACCAAAGAAAAAAATATATCCATCATGTGGAGTGTGCTCTTACCCCATCTGGCATGTGCTAAATAAAATTTTGCACTCTTCCCTTTTCTGTAAACTTTCCATTCGTCCAGTATATTAGATCATTCAGTAGGCATGCAACCTGCAACCAGAAACATCAACTTGTTTTGCACTTTTAAATAAGATGCTTCGATTTTGATTTTGGCTCTACAAGCGAATGATCAGTGGGTATTCTATGGGTAATATTTGTATCGTAATGCATCTCAAATCGGCCTGGGATGGCAATGCGAGGTGAATGATTTTTGTTCTTTTTTCCAAGCGTTTCAGGTTGATCATTTTGATTATCATTAGCTGGTCATTTACTCGTCCATGCTTATAACTGCTTAGTTGTGGAAATGTAGTATTTTACCTAAGTGGTAAACTATGGAGTGCTATTTTTGCAATTATAGTTTACAGTGTGTAATATGACCATGTGCCAATGTACAAATTTGTATGATTAAATCCCCCCATGCAGGTTAAACTCTCATTATCTACCACGCCTTTCTAAACATGTGTTGTTGCTAGCTTCAGGTAAATCTTCTCCCAGTTCTGTTGTATAGACCAGGTGCCAATGTACAAAGTTGTATGATTAAATTCCCCCTTGCAGGTTAAACTCTCTCATTATCTACCACGCCTTTCTAAACATGTGTTGTTGCTAGCTTCAGGTAAATCTTCTCCCGGTTCTGCTGTATATGCATGTTTACTATTTGTCACTTCGCAGGGTTCTGATTCGCGCGTAACAATATTTTCTTTGTTGTAAATATACAGATGGGATTTCTTCTGTTCTGTATATGTACGGAGGCTTCGTATGTCTTCTTACTTATAACCCTGATTGGTATGCAGGTTCCTGTTTTTTTTCTTGATCTTGCTCTGCTCATTTCAATTGTTTGTTTTGCTTCCCTATCCTCTTGTTTTGGTACCTGACAAGGTGTTTAGCCTTTTCCTATTTTCTCTCAAAAATTGGGTGGTACATGATTTTTTTGGTAAATCTTTGTGAATTGATGTAACTGAATAAGTGAATAAGCATTCAGAAGTTGTGAAATACAATACGAGTTTTTTTGGGGTAAATCTGCATGTTAGAAAATGCATGCCATATATTATTCTGTCTATTTCATTTGGCAATTTTATGGCATTCCTTTATTGTCTTCACTATTGTATTCTAACAGCCCTACTTAATTCGGTTTTAAGAACACTATGCCCATTCAAATCATGTAAACTGAGTCTGACGGCGATTGTCTTCACTCACTTATCTGAATATATGTGGTTCTTTGTTCTAAGTCTAGGAGCAGATCACCATCCCAGAAAGGTGCGGCTATTACACCACCCTGTATTGGTGGCGCGCTCTATGATTGATGCTGATGGAACCTATGGTGTTATCACTTTTCTGGATTTGTGTATGTCAGTGCTACATTGATTTCAAATGGACCAGTACCTGGTATGTATTATGTGTCTCCATGTATACCCCCTGTTGATTCTCAGTACTTAATTTACTGAAGCATGTCTTAGGCTCATGATTCTACCTTTGTTAGATTGATCGAGCTGTTAACTTTTTTTTCTGTGGTGTACCTATTATTGTTCCTTAAGCATGTATTAGGCTCGCGAGCATACCTTTGTTACATCGATAGAGCTATCAATTTTTTTGCGATGTACCTATTATTGTTCCTTAAATATGTTTCCGTTTAGTAAAGATATGTTTTAACATGCAAAAAACTAGGCGTCGCCTTCTTTATTAGTGAGAATCGGTCAAAGTTCCATGTAGGTATGAATGTTGAATTTAGTTCCAGGCACCACTAAGATTTTCAGGTTAACAAGAGATTATTATTATTTCCTACATTTTATAAGAGAACTTTTTTTAAAGAAGGGTGCTTCTTTATAAACAAACCATAGTTAGAATAAAGTGGGTTCTGCTTTCACTATAAGTTCATATATAAAATACTGCCCTTTGAAGATGTGGGTAATTGGTATTTCTGTGAGCTTCCGGTTTAAGTTTTCCAATAGTATTGTTGATGCTTTAGGTTTGGTATTATCTGGTTTAAGCACTTAAAAGAACTGCTCTTGGTGTATGTCTGGTGTATGGTACAATACTTACATGTGGTGATTTTTTTAGCTATCTATTGCTCTGTAGTGATGCAATGTGTTTTGCACGTTTGGTACATAGCCTCACAGGCTTACTTTGCTCTACATGTGACCTGATTTCTACATATTGCAATAACAAATACATATTATTCTACCGTCTACACTACCCACAAAATTCATGTGCCTCTTATTCTGATTTTTATGATAGATTGATCTGAAAGGCAATGACTATCATATTTTTTTTGTTTTGTAAGGTATGAAAAAGGATTAACTTTTTATGAAAGTGTAGAAATAAATATTTAGTGGGTGGTATCTATTTAGTTATATAGGATCACATATTGTGTTCTCTTTCCACTGTAAGTAGTTATGCATGTATAACCACATGAAATTCCGTTTATGCACGTACGAAAATAATCACGATGTCGGGGTTTCTTTTGGAAGGGAACCCAGGTTACACATCTGCGGGAGGTATGGCACATACCTATTGAAGTTAAAGACTAATTCTCAAACAGGTGTGGTTCTGGTCAGGGTCCTGTTATTGAAGTTATTGCTAGACGTTAGTCTTCATATGGTCTGGAGGTTCGTTTTCTAGCTGATTACTCTAATGTTAATGGTCTATTGGTACATCCAGATATGCAACAAAAGCTATTGTGTTTCTGCCATGTTTGATCATGCGAAGTTTAACCCCTTTTTTGAATCTTTTGCAGACCTTTATATCAAGAATTTACCTCAGTTGCCAATTAGGCTCTTCACTAGGTCAGTCGCATGGACATTCTTTTAGCCATGAATGATAAGTACATACATTTTTCTTAGCATGTATCTGGCAAGCTATTCTCTGTTATTTTAGATTTTTTTTTACTGTAATGACATTATAAAGATGATCAAGTTGGGTTTTCGTGAGTAAAAAACTCACGGTCTTGGCTTTTCTATTAGGTAGAAAAGTAAATATGTAGGAGTGTTACTGAGTCAGTATACATTGACTCTTATTGGAGCAGTGTAAGGATCTGATGAAAAATATTTCTTTTTCCATCATTTTCACTGCATAACATATGGTCTTACTCGACCACCCAAAAATTTATTTAGAAGAGAATGATCATGCAGGTCTATGTCGTGTCCTCTTCTTGCCATTAGGCTCTTAAATCTTAGAATGCACCAATCATGGTTAGTGCATCTTTATTTTGGATGATTTGTCTACCTTTTCTTCTTGATTTATATATTATGTACCTGTAATTTATTTTTGTAAGTATTTATGATTGTCCAAGAGATAGAGAAGGCAACTAAAAAGAGGAAGAAGCAATTCCTCTTCTCACTAACACAAGGCTGCTTTACCGCGGGAAGACAGGCTGTGAAAATGGAAAGAGTTCCTTGACATAGAATGGAGCAGCACTCCACACTCGTGCCTAGAATTACTGATATTTGTATATATGTAACTAGGCTGCCAACTTTGAATTTTATCCTATGTTGTATGACGTATATTGCTACCGGTGACTTCATGATCACCTTGATGTACAAAAAAATGTACCAGTTCTATCATCTGTTCTATAATGGTGAGCAATGAGTCGGAACTCTACAAGGTGTTCCATGTAGTTATACATTTCTTAACTCTACATGTTACTCCTAACAGTAAGGTTTTACCCATTTATATCGTGCTCACAGTTATGGGGCATTTCTTAACTGGCTATGCCTTTGAACAAGTAAGAAATGACACTTCAGTGGTGAAACTGATCAAATGCTACATCCTTACCAATGCCAACGTAGTGAAAGAGTTTCTGCTATCTCGCTAGCCAGTAAGTTTTAGTGCAAAAAGATGGGTTCTATTGTTTAGTTCTTATTTTTACACTAGGTTTCAGTGCAGTGCATAGTTTCTGTTCATATTTGGTTGTTTCTCTATAAGAATTTTTTGGCAATTTTGTTAGTCTCATAGACTCCGAGTAAAAACATAAAGTTGCTATGCCACCTGGAATATCTTTTTTCATTAGCACTTCAGCAATCATATGACCGGTACCTTGGGTGACAACAACCTGCATTGCATTTTATGTCTCAAGAAAAGGAGACAAATGCAAGGAATTTCCGTAGTTGGTCTTGTGAAAAGTTGAATTGTAGTATATTCAAATGGACATTTAATTTAGGTTCACGATAAGTGAAATTGTATTTTTACGATGCTAACATCATGAAGTTACCCTACCTTAATCTGCAAAGTGTACATTTTGTTTTCTAATGGTATTGATGGCTTTCTACCAGATTGCATTATGGTTATTTCTGAAATACTTTTCTTTAAGATTTGCTACATTTCTCTAAATGTGTCGTGTTTGGATTTTGAAATAACAACATATTGTCTGAGGATTTTGAAATGTTTAATCTATTCTATCCTCTATCAAGTGTTAGGTAAATCTTGGGGCAAGCGTTGGGATGGTTGATGGCGTGGATGGCCGCGGTCAGCGAATTGTGGAGGGAATGGAAGGAGGTGTAGCATATCAAGGTGGAGGTTAGTTAGATAAGTTAAGAGGAAGATACTAGGCCGCTAAAGCAAATCGTGATGGGATGGGTGATATCAGCCGAGAATAGTGGTGGAATTTGTTTACGAGGGGCAAAATTTTGTAATAGTTTCTGGTTCCCGTTGTATCGGTTAAGGGACTCAAAATCTCGAACCACAATAAGTAGAAATATTCTTTTTGGAATTAGTAATTGTCCTTTTATGCCTCTTTTATGATAGTACCTCTTTCGATACAATAACCATAATTTGGTGGGGGAGCTTATGAGAAAGCATAAAAGCTGCAAAGAAGCGGTGTGAAATCGTACTAAATTGTCATATCTTACCGTAGTACCTCGATGGAATGGTGTGTCTGGAAGATAGTAAATCAGTTAAATTTTAAACTAATTTTTAATACTAAAATAAGCTAAAACCTATAATTTAATTCCTGACTTGATTCTGCCATTTGCGCGATAGCGCAACGGGTCATCTAGTTTTGATTAGTTGCTTGACAAATACTCCATCCGTTCTGAAATAGTCTATATTCTAGTCTCAAAATTTATTCTCAAGTAGTCTACATTCTAGCTTTTAGTCTACAACAATACTGAAAAAAATGGTTTTGCTTTTTTTATTGGACGTTGTTATTTTTCTAATGTTGGATGAGTTAGGCAAAAATATTGGATATATTGCAGAGAAATATTGCAAAACAATGTCATATTTTTGTAAATGTTACATTCGAGATTATGTTGCCCCATTGGCGAAACTTTTTTGCACCATAATTTTGCGACTTTGAGAGAGTCTGGGTAAAAATGTTGGATACTGGTGTTACATATTCTGAAAAAATCATAAATATAATTTTTTTTTATGTTACATGATCAGACAAATAGGATTTGTTCACTTAACTGCATCGAACGACTCCAAAGGCGTCACCATAGGAAGGTCCTTTAACTTGCCCCATGCCAGCCATGATCGAGCAAGCCCACATCACCATGAATCCGTCCATGACGAGTGCCTCCATGGTCTCGTTGGGGAAGGCCAAGTTTTGGGTAATTTTCGTCAATGTTGGCATATGACGCTACGATCTCCTACATGAGTACATATTTTTTATGTGTAAGAATGAGCAAAGTGCTACAATGATTGTTGGTGTATATGTTACAGAGAAATTGCTCAAATGTTACATGTGTGTTCTCATAATATTGTATGGGCTAAGCAAATTTTTTGTTGTGTTGGTTATTTTTGTTGTAGACTTTAACTTAATTTTAGATTTTTCTCCAACAAATAGGGATTTGCTACATACTATATTTTGTGTTGCTACATGGGCATGTTTAAAGTGATACAATATTTTTTCTCATATGTCGCAAGTTTTTAAATTTTTGGGGGAAAATGTTGCAGATGGATGTTACATACACCAAAAAATTGTTACATGCAAAAAAGAAATTTGTTACAAGAGCAGATGCACACGATTAGATCACTTAAGTGTATCATGCGGCTCCGAGATGCGGCCGATAATGTGCATATTTACAGCTGGTTTTAGCCTAGCGTTGACCCAACTTTTATTGTGATGTTGCAATTTAAACAATGTCTTTAAGTTTTCGTTGCTAATATTGCATTCATGTTATAAACGTTAAATTTATGATTTTTATTGTACATCTTCAAAAATATTGTTGCATTGTTTAAGTTGGATTTTTAATTGTTTTTGTTGTATTGGTCCATATGGACATTATTTATGTGTACATTAATTTTGCTTGGAGATAATGAATTTGCTAGAGCTAAGGGCTAGCATGCATGTAGAGAGTCTAGTTGGGCTCACGTCGCATGCAATAAGGAACAACGTGGTCTTCTGCAGAAAACCCTTTTGCTCTGCAAGCATCACTTTTTTGTGTGGGTCCGCACCTATATACGAAAGCGATGTTGATGTCACACCGAGGCTGATGTGGTGCATGTCCACGAAAATGATCTGTCACTCGTGTGTACGTACGGGGAGATCGGACGATCACGTCTGACCGCATCTACCGACTGTCAGCCCAGCTCGTACGGGCCCATGGATCAGCCGGTGATGCCTAGCTAGCGCACGCCTATATTTTTAGGGAAAAAGCCAGCAAGTAATTGTGCCTAGTAGTACAACTCATAAACTAATCGAACTTTATAGTGTATTATTATAACTGCAAATCATAGTTGAAGTCGTTGACCAACAAAATTTAAGAGCCCACCTTATATTTAACTTCAGGAATACAATATCTAAAAGCCATTAATTCACCTTTTTATTTAGGGTGATGGCAGAAAAAAGGTTTATGTGCACAAACAAAAAGCAAAAGAAAACAACTCATCCCGAACTACAATTGTGAATTAATGCGTGACTGTTGTCCGTGCAAACTCACCAGACTAGCTCCTCTCCTTGATATATCCATCCTCCTCACATCGACCAATGTAGGTACACATGAGCTATGCAAACAACCAGGGAACCGATAGTGCGATTCTGATAGAGGTATAGGAACATACTTTTGGCACTTGAATGCCCCCGTAAATATCAACGTTCCAGGCGAGTCTCTAGATCGATAAGGAGAGTATGAAATAGCAATTAAGAAACCGGAGAGTGCAATGTTTCTTGGAAATGTGAGGCATTCCGGAACACACCTGCAACGGGAAGGGAAGAGCCCGCGGTGATATCGACTTGAACTTGCCAAAGTCTTCAGCTGCATCATGCATCTGTTAGACCTGCAGTTCAATAGTCCAGGGTATGACAGCAGACACGCTGATTCAGACTCCACCGAGTAGTGAGCTCTGGGATGGAAGACAAATCTATATCTTCTGGTCGCTGCCACGCCTAGCTACAAGACGATGATGTAGACGCCTGTACGGCCTGTAGAACGCCCGCGCTGTAGTGATGTGACACAGTCTAGGAACTTGACACTGATCTGCTGCTGACCAACCAGAAGCAACACCAAGGCACGAGTTCCCTACATTTTGACCGCCTGAAATGAATGGTGGATTGATCTCTTTCCTAGACAAGGTCAATCCATGCACAAAAAGAGAATAGTCCCTACATTTCCACCGGCTGTACTCCTCTACCCGGTATAGGCTGTGTTGAGGCATTCAAGGCTCACGCGAAGGGCGGTAGCCCAACTGTGAGTAGAATCATAATGGACCAGTACCATGCGCAATTTAGTCATTCAATTAAACAGAAATGGAACATCTGAGGTTATTTCCAAAGGTGGTAGAAAAGCTCCTCCATGAACTATTGATAAGATGATTTTTAGATATGAATGTTAACAACTTGGTACAATTATGTATCCCTTTTAGACATTTTGATTAGGTGCTTGACAAGTATGTATGTGGATTCATCCCAAGAGGTATTTCATTAATGTTGTACTTTCAAGATTTAGAAGTGAGTTATAAAGAAGTGATGATCGATTTTACAGCAAAGATGTTGTGTCCGAAATGAGAAATGAACATACGAGAATATTTCGAAACTTGGTAGAAAATCCCTTCCCCCGTTCTTCAAGTCTAGATTTTTTTTATTTAGATGTAGTAAAAATTTACAAATTAGTGGATACATATTTTTTTGAAGGGCTGGATTAGTTTCATAATTATATGTATGTATCTAAAGAAGTATTTGAATGATATAATACTTCTAGTCTATTGTATACTAAAAGCACAATATGTAGGTCGTAAATAGAGACACTATATTATTCCACATGATCTAAATTATCTTAACAGCTAAATCTAAAATATATGGCTAAGATTTAACATGATATTAATTGTTACGTAATTGTGTAGCCTGGTTTGATACGTTTTATGTCAGAGACACGATACAAAATATTAACTACTGTACAAGATAAGGTGTGAAACAAAAACAAATTGATGCATGGAGGCATCGACTCTTGCTGCTCCTGTAAAAATAAGGCCTACAATAATGTGGTGCAACTGAAACCAGGGTGGACGCATAGGACTCTACCTACATCGGTAGAAATAATGCCTACACTACCTAATTTTTTTTTTGACCGGCACGCTGCATAGAACTTGGTGGTAACTCAAATGGTAATGTGAGATGATATGAAATATAAACTGTTCAATGTTTTAAGCAGTAGAGTATACTTTTTTAGGGAAGCAGTCGAGCCTAATGTGTAATATGATGTGATAGTATCGTTCATTGACCATCCAAATGAAATTTGTTGTGATAGTAATTTGATGGAGATGTCGCAAGCAAGTGCTCATCTACGAAAAGCCACCAGAAGAAATTTCATCACCTCCAGCCGATCCGCATCGCCTATTTACCCCCACACTCGCTGTGAAATTCTCGACACCATCCCTCAACTTTGAGCTCCCTGTTCCATCAAGAATAACTTGAACATGAACCTTCACTTTAGGGGTCTCTTTGATACCACTCTTTCTTACTCCCCGCTCTCAGAAATTCACTAGAACAGAAAATTCACCTAGAGCAACGTTGGTCCGTCTTGATGGAGAATTGTGCAACCCGGCTTGGGACCTCGATCATGTTGGACAACCAGACGCTTTGTGCTCATTGTCTTAGTTGTTAGATGTATGCCCCGATGCTTTCCAACCAGAGCGGTCCGCCCAAGCCTTGATTTTTAATTTGAAAGGAGTAAAATACCACCTTGGTCACTGAAGTGAACGTATTTGTGTGCCTTCATCACCGACTCACCGTCACTACAGGAATGGCGCAAGGCGCCGACGGCCAGCTCAAGTTGGGGTCGTCGACGTATGGGCAGCCAGGCCAGCCCGCCAAAAGGGTCGTCGCTGTACGAAACGCTACGCCGACGGCTTCCCTTGGCGTAGGCCTGTGCATGCGGCCCACCAAAACTAGGCCGTGAAGGTGCTGTCACGGTGCCACAACTACGCCGACGGCGGTCCTTGGCATAGCCTCCTCCCCCTTTTTTATCTACGCAGGTGGCCACCCTCGGCGTAGCCTTGAACTTTTTTTTCCTCCATGCACCACCCCCTCCCCCCTATGTCAATATAGCTTTAGTTACCACAGTAGTGACAGTACAACCCAAAGAATTTCCATCTTGTGATCTTCGGGAGAAAGGTGAGCTAGGTAGAGAAGGCGAGCAACGACCTTCACTACCATTTGCACACCGAGGGATGTTACTAAAAAGAAGCGAGAAAAACAAGGGATGGCTACAAAGCAATGTAGTAGCATTCAATATTATGAATACAATATCTAATATTCGTTAATTCAAGAAGTGAGCCCTAGGTTAGAGAAGTCGATGTTTTTTTTAAAACTACTATAGGAGCTTGCCCTACTGCATACCTTTTAAAAAATAGCCATTAATTCACTGACTAACTTTTTTTTGTGAACTCTCATTAGACTCCTTGATACCCCTAGTATATATGCACATCCTCCTGACATCAACCCATGTAGGTACGTACATAGGAGCAAAGAAAAGAACCAGCAAGCCGAGATAGTACATTTCTGAGCTAGAGGGAAATACTTTTGGAACTTGGAATTCGAATGCCCCCACGAATATCGATGTTGCACTCGCGAGTGAGTTGCAATGAGCATTAACAAACTGGAGTGCAATGTTTCTTGGAAATGGGAGGCATTCCGGAACACACCCCCTAGGGGAATGGGGAAGTCCGCGGTGACATCGACATAAACTTGCCAAACTCATGAGTTGCAGCATGTTTGTGAGAGCCATGCAGTTTAATCTTCTAGCCTATGTCACAAGCTACGCTGATTCAAACTACACCGAGTACTGAGATCTGGGATGACTGACAAATCCATATCTTCTGATCTCTGCCACGACCATAGACAACGATACAGACGCTGCCCAGCCATGTTGCAGGCTTTCAATCTTGGAGGTCTAGAACGCCCAGGCTGAGGTGTTGTGCCACAGCGCAGGATCTTGATCTGCCGCTGGCCGACCAGACGCAACACCAAAGCACGACCGCCGAAGGTTTTTTTTTCAATGGGGAGAAATACAATTAGGCAGCAGTATATATCACCGGTTCTCGTAAATACCTGAAATTCCGACCAAAATACCGCCCAAGAATTTTCAAAAGAATTTATACATTCGTTAAATTTGTCAGAATTCTGTAAATTTGAGCAAATTTTGTGAATACCGAAATTTTCCGTTCGGTTTTACCGGTAGGTTTTCGCTGCAGATAAGATAGTACTCCGTAGGAGTATTACGTTAGTCCTCAGTATTTTAGGTTGACGGTGATGATTTTGACATCGTCGCCTGCTGCCAGTCGCGGGCGCGTGCGCAGGATTAATTAGCACACGGGGCGGCTGGGACTTTGGAGCGTGCCGCGTTCTAGCTAGATACATGTGCGAAAGAAATACTCTGTTTTAGATTGACACACAAGATCGAGGTGGACTTTTCCCTCTATTTAACGGAATGTCAGAAGCCTGGACAATACCACCCCTAGTAGATACATACGTACATACACGGCAAAGGCAGGAAGTCTGAAGAACCCAATATACTCGCAGGAAGCAGCATGAGCACCGTGGCGATCAGCAAGTTGCCGCCGGTGCTCGTCCAGCCATTAGAACCGGTCACGGTGACCGGTGACATCAATCTATCGTCTTACGACAAGCATCTTGTTTCCAGGCCTGCCACGGCGTTCTTCGTGTTTGAGCGTCCACTACACGAGCCCGTGGAGACCATTAAAAGGGGACTGTCGCGAGCTCTTCTCGAGTACTACCCTATCGCCGGCCGGCTGGCCGCTGGAGCCACCGCCGGCGAAGTCATCATCAAATGCACCGGCGAGGGCGTGTCATTCGTCGCGGCGTCCGCCAGCTGCGCCATCAAGGACGTCATGGGTCTGACCGATCCGTCGCTGAAAGAGGAGCTCGGCGTGTTCTACGACGGCCGGTGCAGATACTCTGATCCGCTGGTGTTGATGCAGGTGACCGTCTTCTCCTGCGGCGGGTTCGTCCTGTGTGTAACCTGGAACCACTCCGTCGCCGATGGTGTCGGGATGGGCCAGTTCATGCTGGCGGTCGGCGAGTTCTCTCGCGGTCTGCCGTCCCCGTCCGTCGTCCCGGTCAGGCAGCCCGATTCGCTCATCTTGGGGCCACCTCCAGTTTTCACAAAGATTATGCAGCTCCTGGGTAGCCTCCAGCCTACTCAACTGGCCTTGCTTGACATCACCATCCGATCAAGCTTGACACGGCGCATCAAAGATAAATACTCGTCGATGAACTCCGGCCAGCCGTGCACCGTGTTCGAGGCGGTGGCCGCGGTTCTGTGGCGGTGCCGGGCCCGTGCAATCTCCTCCGACCCGGAGGCGCTCACCGTGCTCTTCTTCCCTACCAACGCCCGCACGTACGCGGGGGCAGAAGAGGGCTACTACGGCAACTGTCTCGTGTGGCGGCTGGTCACGGCGACGGCCCGCGCGGTGGCGAATGGCGACATCATGGACCTGGTCAAGATGATCCACGCCGCGAAGGATCGGGTGCCCGGCCAGTCGGACATGGACGAGCTGCTGCAGTTGCCGGACTGGTACGACCTTCTTCGTGTCACGTCCTGGCGAAACATTGGGTTTGAGGCACCTGATTTTGGCGCGGGAACGCCGACGAGGGTGATGGCACACTCGCCGCCGCAGAGAGACCTGCCCAAATGTACGGCGTGTATCCCGTGCATGGACGAGTACAACGTGTTGTCCACCTGCGTGAAGGAGGCACACGCCAGCGCCTTCCTCCACGAATTAGCAGATATGCACCTCAATTACATTTAGTGCATATGTACAATCAAAGTTTGCAAAATTAAACCTAGAAATTTCGATCGGTGCTAATTTGTGTAGGAGAGATGTCTACTTATTAGACATTCTAAACATTGTGCATAGAAAACTGATTTATTTCTCTAAACACATCTTTAAGAATTTAAAGCATCTCTAACAGATCCCTTATAATCAGTTAGAGAATTAAAATTTCGGTTTTACTTCTTTAACCACACGATCTCTTATAACGGTAAGAGGAGTAAAAAAATATTGACATGTCTGCGCTCCTCGAAAAATATCCAACTTGAACATCGATGAGCAAAAGTCGATCTCGTCTACCTGCCTCCAATTTTTTCTTAGATAAAAGGCAGAGACTGCCCGACTTTAAATAATAAAGCCCTCAGGTTCGACAAGGAAGTAAAGATACATGCTGCGGCACAATAGCTTCGGCCAAGAAAACATAACAGCGAGCAGCACTAAACGACAGAACATCAAAGCTAGGCAAAGAGCAGGAGGTAGCCGGCGGAGAGATCACACATCATGGTCAGCCCTTCTTGGGTTGGTTGCGTCGTGAAGCAGCTTGAGCTCGGCTACCGCGTGCTCGATCCAGGGACGGTCCAGGGGTCTTGCCAACGGCGTCCACATCTGAAGAAACAACATAGTTTTAAAGATTATGTTAGCTGGATGTTTCATGAACTTGGACTCAATGGTCATTTTGTTTCTGAACAGCCAAAGTGCCCAGGATTGAGCAATGAAAAGCAACCACACACATCTTCTAAATCTACCCGACAGACTAGAGATGATGGCAAAAAGCTGGGCAAAATTAGCGGGGCACCAGCTGCACCCCAGCAGCTGGTGGGCAACACTCCACGCAAAGACCGCCGTAGAGCAGGTGAAAAAGATATGCGCCGCATCTTCCGGTCTGCCGCAGAGCTTGCAACATCCATTGCCAGGGCCCTGCCTAGTCGCAATATTGATGGCTGTGGGAAGTTTGTCAAGAACTAGCTGCCACGAGAAAATTCTGGTTTTGAGAGGAATACGGGCCGACCACACATCGCGGAAATGGGCCAAGGAGGCCCCTTGGGCCAGCTTCAGGTACATGGACCGAACCGAAAAGCACCCAGAAGGTTCCAGAGACCAAGACACCCCGTCTTGTCCCTGAGAGAGATTGGTTTGTTCAATGATGCTTCTCATCTGCAGCCATTCGCCAACCCCCTGGGGATCAAGTGAGCGACGGAAGGTCAGAGGCCCCCCGGCCCCGCAGACCTGAGCCACCGTGCTCATCTGAAAGTTGGCGATGCTGAAAAGGTGAGGGAATCTGTCCTTGAGCGCAACCTCGCCGTTCCACTTGTCCATCCAGAACAAAGTTCGCCTCCCATCGCGAATACTGTATCTCGCTCCAAGCTTGAAGAGATGCTTGATCTTGTGCAAGCTACGCCAAAACTGGGAGCCCCCACGGCCCGTTCCCTCGAAGATATTGTTGGCAGAAGCATATTTCGCTCTGATGATCTGGGCCCAAATAGGGTTGTCCGGTTGGAAAAGCTTCCAAATCCACTTGAGCATCAGCGCCCAGTTCATCTTTTTGGAATTGAGGAGCCCCAGCCCTCCACAATCCTTAGGCCTACAGACCGCTGGCCAATTGACCAGATGATACCGCCGTTTAGGCCCAGAGCCTTCCCAGTAAAACCTAGCCCGGTGTGAGTCGAATTTAGCATGTATACCGTCTTGCAGGAGAAACATCCCCATCGCAAACTGGGGCAGATTGGCCAGACAGGAGTTGGACAAAATCAAGCGCCCACCAGACGACATGAATTTACCCCACCAAGGCTCGACACGACCAGCCAGCTTACGGACCAAAAACAGCCATTGCTCCATAGTGAGTTTCCTGTCTGAAATGGGTAGACCCAAGTAGGTGAAGGGGAAGGCGCCAAGTTTACAGTTGAGCCTGTCAGCCACAGTTTGTTTCCTAGCAGCGGTGGTCCCCATGACCACCACTTCAGATTTGTGGTAGTTAATCTTAAGCCCAGACATATCCTCGAAACACATGAGCAAGAACTTCAGATTGGCAATATGCGTGTCATCGTCTTGGATCATAATGAGAGTATCGTCTGCGTATTGGAGGTGCGTGATCCCGCCCGGGATCAAGTGTGGGACCACCCCAGCTATGTGATCCGCCGCCGCCGCGGAGGAGAGGATCTTGGACAGCGCCTCTGCCATGAAATTGAAGAGTAAGGGAGAAAGAGGGTCACCTTGACGCACTCCTCTTTTGTTCCTAAAGAACGGTCCCACTTCCCCGTTGATAGAGATCGCGGTCTGGCCTCCCGTGACCAGCTGGGAGATGCGGTGAACCACTCCCGCATCAAAGCCCTTAGCTCTGAGGACCTCCACCAGGAAGTTCCAGTTAACTCGATCATAGGCCTTCTCGAAGTCTAGTTTCAGCAAGAGGCACCCTTGCCTCTTAACTTTCAGCTCGTGCACAATCTCATGGAGCGCTAGAACCCCGTCGAGGATAAATCTACCCTTGATAAACGCGCTCTGATTTGGGCTGATGATGCGATGAGCAATGGGGTCCATCTTGGTTGCGAAAGCTTTGGAGACAATCTTGAAAATCACGTTGATGAGGGCGATAGGTCTGAACTGCGTGATTTTGTCCGCCCCTGGGACTTTAGGGATGAGCGAGAGGATCCCAAAATTCAGTCTCGCAATGTCAATCCTTCCCGGGATGAAGTCGTTAAGGATGTGAAGCACGCCGAACTTAACTAAGCTCCAGAATTTCTTAAAGAAGTGCACCGGAAACCCATCCGGGCCTGGGGCCGTGTCTGATTTCATATCCATGACAATCGCTTCCAACTCCTTGTCAGAAAAGGTGCGCATCAGGTTCTCATTTTCCTCCTGAGAGACTCTGGCCTCAGCGCCCCAGGCGTTGGCGTGGAGCCCACACACCCTGGCCTCCTCTGAGCCGAGCAGACGGCGATAGAACTCGTAAATATGCTGTTGGATGAGGATTTTGTCTGTGATCACCCCATGATCCGAGACGAGCGACGAGATGCAGCACTTCCTGCGACGACCATTCGCCAGCGCGTGGAAGTATTTGGTGTTGGCGTCGCCTTGCAGGACCCAGCGCACCCGGCCCCTTTGCCTCCAATACTCTTCCTCCGCCCGGAATAGCTCGAGCAACTGGTCCTCTAAGTGATAGCGGAAAGCCCACTCCTCCTCGTCTATTCCGACCGCGTCCGCTTTCTCGTCGAGACTCTTGATCTGGGAAAGAAGGCTCTGCTTAGCATCTCTGTTCTCTTTTCCTTGATTTGCATTCCAGCCTCTGAGGTGCTGTCTCAGGCCCGAACTCATGAAACTCCACCAGTCCACAATGTCCGGCCCTCCCACCCTATAGGAAAGGGCCAACCAGGCTGCTTCAAAGGCCTCCTGGAAGCCATGAAGCTCTAACCAGCTGGACTCAAAGAAGAACCTATTGCTCTTGGGAGGGGTACCATCCCCGGAGTCAAAGATAAGCGGAGTGTGGTCAGAGCCGAGGCTTGTCTCCGCTGTAACAGCGAACATCGGGAAGTGAAGTTCAAGCTCAGGAGAGATGAAGACCCGATCCAACACACACCGCACTGGGTTAAGCTGCTTGTTAGTCCAAGTGTAGCGCGCCCCGGTGCGCGGGATCTCTCGCAGACCCCACGTTGCGATATGATCATTAAACATGTCCATCCTAGCCCAGTTGATCCTATCATTGTTCTTGTCGTGGGCTGCTCTGATTAAGTTAAAGTCCCCTCCCATGATGATTGGGACGGTGGAAGAATTGACTTTGTTGGTCACTTCCTGCAGGAACTCTGCCGAGCGAGAGTGATCGGCCGGCCCATAGATGCCCATGACTCTACAGCGCAGACGATCCGCGCGACAGAAGATATCGGTGCAGATGAAATAGCGACCCCTGTCGATGGCGCCCACCTCAAAAGTGCTGTCCCGAAAACCCAAAAGCATTCCCCCTGAATGACCCGTGGAAGGTAACCAGCACCACACAAACTTGTCCCCAATCTCGAGACTGGCGAGCTCTTGATCCGTGAACTCTTGTCTGATTGTCTCTTGCAAGCACACTATATCAATCTTGTGAGAGCGGAGATAGTCCTTTAGCAAAGTTCGGCGTCCCCTAACACCGAACCCGCGAATATTCCAGAATAGGGCCCTCATTGGGAAACCACGGTGCGGCCCCAACCTGCCTCCAATTTCGTCCATGCACCCCTTCCCACATTCAATCCTTCCCCAATCTTGATTGGCGTCGGTCCTGCTGGGGTCGTAGTGCAAAGGATCAGTTAGAGACGCTCTTACATCCAGCACTATGATGCTGAATTTATTTTTGAGGTGTACTTGTTTTATATCTACTTCTAAGTGCCATTTGCTTGAGAATATTTACAATGCACAATTCCTTGCCACTAGCTCAGAATGACCTTTGTTGATCGGCACATCTGCTTTTTAGAAAATTGGTTCCATGCCCTACTAAGGAATGTGCTACTCACTTTTGCCATAACATCTATTTATCATCAATTTTGTCCGCTTTGCTCAAAATCAACCCCGCAAACCACCAAACGGAGTGTTTCCATCTGTCCAAGCCCTTTGACCGTCTATGCACTATGGCCCTAACACATGTGACCCCTCTTACGTGTGGGACCCACTTTCACACGTGCCCCTCTTATGGGTTGGACCCGCTTTCACATGTCACCCGTATTATGGTGGGATCCCACAAACGGGACCCGCGTTGACATGTTGATGACACTAAACTACCTGTGTGCTAATTTGTTGGAACTCCAAGTGCAGAGTGATGTAGCAACCGTCTTTTCCCCACAAGGATGACTCGGGGTTTATATCAAACTCTGAGGGAACCACTCGTAGTTTTTCTTCTCGTCCTCATCAATCAACCTGAAAAGCAAAAAACAAATGCCGTGTGTCCCCAACTCCACCTTTTGGTTATCAAGCAGAAGGTTTCGGTTAAGTAAAATACACTTAATAATAAAAACTACAAAAAAAAGTAAACTAGGAAACTAAATGCAAACTAGGAAAGTAAAAAAATAAAGAAATTTTTGGGGGGTTTTGGTATGATTTGCAAGTAATAAATGTTTTTGTATTTTCGAATTTAATTGTGGAAAAAATTGTAAAATAAAGTAAGGAAAGTAAAATGTGTTTCTTATGATAAAAAACGGACAGGGGTTCATAGTTTCACTTGACTACTCTCTCATAAATTATGGTGGACATAAAACAACTTACATAATGAAATATATGTGATTGAATATTTATATATAGTTTGATTAACATTCATATGTGCATCACGTCCTATTATTAAGGTGATGCAACACTCCTCTAGAAAGTAAAAACTCCAAGCTATCTAGATTTAATGCAAAAAGAGCATAGCTTTAAGAACTTTGACATAATATTTGGATATCAAATATCAACCCACGAATAAACGAGAATCATCCATTGTTGTCAATAGATGGTCGTGGCACATGCATCTACTTACTCCCGAGTAAGGTAACAAAAGGAAAGGTAAACACCATAGGGGATCTTAGATTTATGTCACTTCCAATAACCACTACTATGTTACTCCGTCTAATGCACACTTTCCCCACACACGCCCTTGCATACTAGTTTGTTCAAGACAAGTAAGTTACAACGGGATAGAAATATGCATCTATTAATACATCAAACTGATAATAACGAATGCAATCTCATAAGATCAAGATCCACCACACATAAATTAAATAAATATATCCATGATCATGTTGGGTAGCTCACATGGATATAATAAAACCATAGCACGAGAGAGATATATCAAGCTACTTCTAGAAACCCATAGTTCCTGGGTGGAATACTCCATTCTCATCTTGGAGGCGCTGATGGTGATGTTGGAGAAGTTGGATATGCAATCAAAGATTGACTCCGATGCAATTTCCCCTCCATTCTTCATAGATTATGGCTTTGCTTCATGGTTTGTGTGTTTTCATTGCCTCCTACTTTGAGAACACCTCAGGGGTCTTTTTATAGGCAGTTTTAGGTCAAGACGGAGAACCTGCGTTGAATACGGACAGTTGTGGACGCTCGAGTCGCAAGTTGGACCAGGTGGCGTGGTCCCACATGGTGAGAACGAGACTTAGGATATCTTGGTCTTCGTGGCTCCCAATGCTGCTCCAAAAGCCCAGGGTCTTCTCATTCGATTAAAAAAATCTCTAGCAAAAATCCTAGTCCAATTTGACTCCATATCGGATCCTAAAACTTAAAAATACGTAAAACATGAGTTTCATGTCCCGGAGAGTTATAAACCTAATAAAAGAAATTATTGGAAAATCCCCAGATATCAATGCAAAATTGTTTCAACAATTAATAATATGCAAATAAGTTAGAATATGATATAATTAACTACAAAATTCACATACACATTTTACATGCATCACATGTGGGATTTTCACATGTAGAACTCCCCTTACTTACTGGTGAGAAAGAAATATGAATGGTCTTTTATGAGGTAATCTAACAATTGGGGATCTAGAACTACGTACAGCCTTAAAATGGGGCCTTCCCTCTAATCGAAGAGCACTATCCATTACTCTCTCTTTCACCCTCAAAAATGGCTCGCAGCAACGACTCTCATACTAAGAGCCAATCTTCCATGAGTACGTTATCGGAGCCGGAGGGGTTACCAATTTCATTAGACGTGTTAGTGTACTCGTCAGTTATGGTGGAGTACCGCAAGAAGTAGAAGGAGGATAAGAATGCCGGCAAGTCAGACATGGGCATGATATTGAAGTTGCCGAATTGGTACATACCTTCTTCACATCACGTCCTGGCAAAACAATGGATTCAAGGCACCCAATTTTGGCGTGGGTAGGCCGGCGAAGGTGATGGCACACTGTGTCCTAGTAGTGCCATGCTAGGGCATATATTACTGGTGCAAAATAAAAATTGGACCTGAGACAAACTAAATTAATTATTATTTGTACAGGACTTTTATTCATTTAAGAAATTATTTCTTTGCATGATAAATTATTCGATATAAGTATAACTTATATTATTTATTTGCATAGTTAAGCACAAAAAAATGTTGCTGAATGTTAGGTGTAACATGATTTATTATACAATTGTAATGGATTCTTCAAATAAGCTTTGCTTGTGCAAAATTCAAAAAGTTTATTCTATAAAAATATTTCCTTGTTGACTTATTTTCAACAATCGCATAAATAATATAGTGTATGCTTAATCATGGTAAAGATTTATAACGTGTATGACCTAACAAAAATCTTAATATAGCTTTCTATTATATATTAAAACTTCTAGAGTATAAACTTAACGGTTGTCCTGATTCTTTATTGGTTCAATGGTCAATATTCCATACAAGTTATAGTTGGTGCAATAATAAGTTGAAAATGTATGCATGTTTTTTTCATAAACACTAGGAGAGGATCCTAATATGGTACTATATTGATCACCACAATATTTACATCATTTGGTGTGCATACACCCTCTTTACAAATGTGTGTGTGTTATGTACTTGGTGACATAGGCATCCCCAATGGGCCTACCAAAGAAGGTACTCGGGGTTTACTGAAGGCCCACGACCCGAAGATCACAAAGCCCGGAAGCCCAACAAGGCGTCGATATGGAAGATAGAGATATATTAGGAATAAATACGGGATGAACTCAAAGAGTCTCCCACAGTTTGAGCCTTGTACATCACGAAACCCTCGGCTCCACCTCCTATATAAGGAGGAGTCGAGGGAGAAAGAAAGGATCGATTCATTGTCAACACAACCCTAGTTTTTAGCAGTCGAGCACCTTTTCGGCTGAAACCTTCAAGATCTACTTGCCCTCTACTTTCCACGAAATCCTAGTCTACAAATTGTAGGCATTGACAAGTCGATACCTTATCAATTGGCGCCGACCGTGGGGATTAGAGGCGACAAGGAGATGATCTCGATGGCACGTTCAACATCGTCGACATCTTCGGTGGCAAGCAACGCGATGGATGGAGGTAAACAGATCAAAACTGGTCTCGTTGATTTTGTTCCTCACCCTCCCGCCCGTGTGGATGCATATGCCTATCTGGAGGAGCCAATGGAGATGACGTTCGGAAGTTTCCGCTTCTGCACCGGGAGAGAAGGATCACATCGCCTAGTGGAACCGATTTGTTCTGGACCAGTAGTGGTTGCTTCCAATTTCTCGGGATCATCATCGTCAATCAAGTCAAGCGACGAGGAAACTTCGTCGGCAAGCTATGTCAAGCCCACCGCCGGCGGAGATCTCGCCAATCTCTTCGGCGGGATGTCTTTCGGGTCGTTCACAGACTCCGATCTGGACAGCGACTCAGAAAGCATCGACAACTTCAACTTCATCGACATATCTACTTCTATTCAGTAGGTCTTCGCCGATCATTACGACGGTGTCACCGACCCCGAAGAGGAACACACAATGCCAACATACCATCAAGTCTGTGTAATTGCTGAGCCGAGTCGTCAGGAGGACGAAACATCAGAGGCTTTCGATGATTTGGGAAATCCATACATCGATCCCGCTGATCTCACGCGAGGATTGGGAAGCAAGTATGTCGGGCCTACACCCCGCCAGAGGTTGCAACTTTCGCAAACAGCTTGAGCATCAAGAGCCATGAACGGAACAGAGCCGATGACTACCACAACCACGGTGGAAGAGCTGCAAGCATATCAATATAGACTCTCGCGTGCTAACCGAGAATTGGAAAAACAAAGGGTGATACTCGAGCAAAGAAAAGTTGCAGCCTCCGCGTCGAGCAGGCGAAGAGCTGAGCAAAGTCGACAATCAGGAACTTCGGGAGATAACCATAGAGCAGCTCGTGACAGAGGAAGATCTCGATTGGCGCATATACCCGAAGGCGAGCGAGAGCATCTGATCCAAAACATCGACATGTCCTTTATGTCGATAGATACAAGAGGAAATATCATCCCCAAAATACCGGAAGCTGGGTATATGGCGACTCAAGCCTATATATTGGCATCTTGGCCACCACCTGGAGATCCAAGTCGATACCTTGTCACTTGGTATTGAACAACATCACTTCTACTAATCACAAATGCACATAAACATATGTGCAGTCTATTATTTTGCATATATTTAATATATCTATGAGAAAATTTGCTGCAAGACATCATTATCTTCTAACATTTGCTGAAACATACCACCTGGGTATAGCTTTGGCAGGTACCATTAGAATTTTATGGCTTATTTTCCAGAAAACATCAAACGGCTTAAAACAGAAAGTTTGACATTGGAAAGCCTAAAATTACTACATTGCCCCTTTAGCTTTTTTGTGCCCACAAAACTTGCAAAGTTTCCGCTTAAACCGTTTTATACTTTTTTCTCTGCAAACCTTTTGGGCTGTAGCATCACGACGAACCGTAGACCAGTGAGGCTGCCACCCTTGCCAGCCTCCCCCCCTTCGCCATCCCGAATGAGCCCACCTACCATGCGTGCCGCTTGCCTCCCTCGCCCCGGTGACCATGCTTCAATCTCCATTGCCTAGGAGCTCTGCCTCCCTCATCTCTATCTTCCATGGTATGTGTCCACAGGCAAGCACGCGCACTAACATCAAATGGCGACCACTCCATGTGGAGTCTAGCCCCCCTATACCGGAGTTTCGTCCAGAACAACCTGCGCCCTTGCCCTGAACCATGATGACATGGAGCCCACTGACCTGGCTTGGGTTCCTGACGATTTAAGAGTCTCCTGAAAATAGGCTCTTAATTGATTGATTAATTAGAGGGAAAATGGCTCAATACCAGACATACAATGATCATCCGCAAGCAAAAATGTCAAACTTTTCATTTCTGGATGTGAGGTGTGTTCTATCAAAGAAGACAGACAATTTTAATGGCGGCTCGTTTGGGCAATGTGGTTCAGCAAATGCAAAAAAATAGTAGTGCCCTATAGCGAACTTTCCAAAGAAAACAATTGAGCCTAATGTCGTAAAAGGTGTGAAAATCACCCACAAATATACTTTAGCTGATCATAAAACATCAACTTCTAATTCTACTAAAGCTTTTGTGGGAACTACAACAAATTGTAGCAAGGTATGAGGAATTTGACTCCTCAGATTGCCCTATCAACAAATATTAGCAAGGTATGAGGAATTCTGCTCCAGTCCATGATGGGCCTAAGGCCTGTTTCCAAGATGGGACAATCCCATGAAGAAAAATCTGTCCAGATCCGAGGGAGCTCCCATATGCAAATCTAGCATGGGAACTTGAACTCATGAAAATTTAAAAAGCTTTCAAATTTAATCATACATACTTCTAAATCAGTGAAAAAAGAGAGTCTAGAATACAATAGTATCCCAAATCATTAACTTGGACCCTGCAAAAATCAATTACTATAACACTTACCACACTTTCAAAAAAAAATGGGTCCGCCAAACCTATAGTAAGGTCAACTTGTAAAGGATTGCAAAAACACTTACTACAACATGAAACAAACCAGATGATGAAAAGAAGTCGGGCGTCGCAAATTGCAGTCTTCACAACATTTATTTTGAGAATCAAGAGCTTATATTAATTAAACATCAACATTACTCAGGAGTTTGGTACAACCAGTTACATTCAGAACATGAGGTTGAGGCGAACTTAGCAATGCCATGAGCCTACAAGTTTGTCTCTCTCTATACACGCAGTAAATCAAAGGACACATATCTTCCGGTAAGGTCTTGAATATCATTTAATACATGAAGGATTGGAGATTTGTTATCTTATTTACTTCCTCCATAATGATTGCACCTCCAGGCTTTCAGTTTCCTGTACTACTTCAGGCCACTGAAAATTGTTTACCAAAGTAGTCATTCAATACAACATAAGCTTTAACAAGAGGATGTGGGACCGAATCACACCATTTACAATTGTTTGTCCTGGCCAACCATCCTGAATCACCACTCTACCACCTTGTCTTTCAGCATTGAAAGCAACATATACATTGGCCTTCACAAATCCAAGCAATAAGCGGATGCTACTATGATTATGATCGAGCCTAGTAATCAGGGGATCGCGAACCTCAAGCTTCTCCTACTCTACTTTTAGAACATACCGGGTATTAAGATAAACTTCACAAAAGCGAGGTGGTGGTGACAGGGGTCATATATGGAGAATGGTGGCAAACATGCGTAACTTCAAATTTTGTAAATTCCCGATTAAATATCATGGGCTTCGAGTTAGCGATGGTGGATTGGGGCATACTCCCATAAAAGGTAGTCATAGGGTTGACCCATGGAAAGAGTTGTTCCTCGGCCCAGCTCGCGTGTTGGAGCTTACTAATTCTTGCCCAAATTTGACCCTTTTCAATCCTTTTACTTAGTATCGGAAGGAAAAAGAAAGAAAAGATGGATTGGGTTGAACCTCAGAGTCATGAAAAATTTGGTACCATCTTACCCATGTTTGCAATGGGAAAATACATGCTCTACGATTTTACCTATGGAGCTATGGATAAATCTCGGGCGCGCTTCGTTTGGGAAGTAGTGGGAACCAAAAGGAAGTATATGTTGGGGTGACACACGGTCTGCAAACCTAAGGAATTCGGGGGATTGGGAATCCTCAACACTAAAAGGATGAACATAACCCTGATGTTCAAGTGGATTTGGAAGTTGTAACAAAATGACAAGGGCTATGGGCGGACCAAATCCGTGCCAAATACCTGGGAGGTAGATACGTTTTGCGAGGGATGCCAACCCTAAGGGCTCTAAGTTTTGGAAATCCATCCAAAAGATCAAATGGTTATTCAAGCTAGGAGGTAAACACAAGGTGTGAAATAGGAAACAAACCTATTTTGGCTTGACTGGTGGACTGGTACTACACCAATCCATGAGAGGTTCCCCCTCTTTCGCTTGTTGCGTCGAGATGTTCATTACGGTGGATGGGGCTCATATAGGAGAGGTTCTCTAGGGGCAAGGAGAATTAGGTTCCGCCGACATTTTGGTATGGTTGAGGTGGTTGAATGGGAAAGCCTTCACAGGGAAATCCAAGCCCTTTCAATGTCTACATACGAGGATGCTTTATCATGGTTGCTATAGTCATCCAAGGAGTTCTTGGTGAGATTGGTTTATATTAGCATTTCCCGTGGTGCGACGGTCACTAGCTTCAAGGATGTGTGGCGACAAGGGTGCCACCGAAGATCAATGTCTTCTTTTGTGGCAACTAATTATAGGAAGGTTGCCATGGTGCGAGAAAGTAGCCAAGAGGTTGGGCCCTTCGAATGGTCTATGCTCGTTTTGTGGGGAGACTAAGGATTGTAATCACATCTTCTTCACTTGCCATGTCGCTCACTTTATATGGGACGAGTTAGGTAACTCCTCAAATGTGATTGGAATCCGTCAGGAGCTGGAGATTTCCTTGCCTTGACCCAAACCCTCTCATACGCCTTCCGTAGTGTAGTGTGGTTTACCTTTGCGGCCCAATGCTAGACCCTTTGGCTTATTCCCAATAAACTAGCAATAGAAGGGAAGTTTTTAGGCAACCTCGCTGACACTTTATTCCGAATGTCGATACATATTCAGATTTGGAGGGTTCTGGCTTCCGAGGGACAGGGCGTTGGTGGACCAGGCGCTGGGCGAGGTTAGGCGACTTCGTGCATGGGCGAGAGCATTAGACAGCGGAGACGGAGCTTCTTCTTCACCTGATAACCTGGTCGTGGTGCATGTGTGGTTTCGGTTTGATGCTCGTGTTTGTTTTCCTTGTATCCAGGGGGTCTAGACTTGATGATGTTTACGCATGATGTAATCTTGTAACGTGCCAAATGCCTCCGTTCGTGGCTTTATATATAAAGATGGGCTTAGGCCTTTCGTTTAAAGGATCTAATTGTTTATTTTAACTAGAGGGTCCGAGAATATTTTCAGATGGTCCAAGACCATGGAGTCCAGCCATTGTATATTGCATGACCTAAGTGAAGTTGTCAACCAAACTGATGTATCGTAGTTGTTTTTAATGCATCTCAAGCTAAAAATCGCTGATGCATGTAAATGCATACATAAACTTTGTAGTTTATTGATATATATTCCCACATATGTGCAACATATATAATGTTATATCCATGTTTTATATTGATTTTGGGGATTCACCCATGATACCCTTTATTTGCGTTATAACTCTGCAGGGTAGGAAAACCCTGTTTTGTATATTTTTTTTACTTTCAGGAACCTAAACGAAGTCAAATTGAGCTAGGTTTTTGGGACATAAATATTTCATCGAAAGAAGCATCTGTAGCGCTTAGACATCATGAGAGGGGCCTAGAGGCCCAAAATAGAGGTGTCGGCCACCCATGCAGGGTGGGTGTGCCACCCACCCTCTTTTGGCCCTACGTGGTCCGTTTCGCCCGATTCTTTCGCCAACCGACTTAATTTGACCTAAAAATCTCTATATATACGAACCCTAGGGTTTCCTCAAGGGGAGCATCGCAAAATAACCGAAACACCAAAATAGAGGCTGAAGCGATGAAGATTGGAGGGGGAACTCCGCCGGAGCCGCCGTTGGAGGGATCTCCACCTTCTCCAATGTCTTCTACATCACCACGATGCATGATGAAGGGGGAGTTGTCCACCTCTGGACTATGAGTTTGTGGCAGTAGCTTGATCTATTTCTCTCTTGTTCTTCATAGTTCTTAGTGCCATATGAGTTGCCCTACATGATTATGGCCAAATTTGTAATGCATGTGTGGTGGATCCTTATTCTATGATATTGTGCTATGAGATCTGATCATATTATGTGCAAGATGTATTGATAGATGCATATTATGTACCCGTCCTTAATTATTTGTTCTGATCCAACATCTATGCAAGAGCGTGTATGGGGTGATGTGTGTATTAGATGAAGTAGCATGGTTATAGCGATTGAATAGTGACAACAAATTCATGATCTATTATAGTTTTTACCTTTTCCTTTTGCTGCCTCACTAGGGATAAAGTGAATGTGTGTGCTATGTTTATCATGTGACAATTGTGATAATCTTGTTTGCTCAAGGTAGCATATTTGATATTCAAACATCATGTCAAAATACTTAAGGCTATGCTCTGTAAATTCTTAATACAATACTGCTTGGAGTTTTCCCTTTCTTGTGGACGTGATACCCATATGAATATGAATACGTATAAAACACATAGTGAAGGTCCACCAATATCAAACGGAATCAAAATACTTAAGGCTATGTGTTGCATCGTCTCTATGTTATGACGTGATGCACATATGAATACGTATCAAACACATACTGAAGTTCCACCAATATTATGTTATTAATGAATTGTTAGTGTCCATTGCAACTTTAAAATGAGTAGACAAGTGAACAAATGAACCGCAGTTCAATTTTAATCATAAGAAACACATTTCCAACACTTTTATCATACTTTACATTTGGTGCAATAATTTAATCCAAAAATACAAAAATACTTACTTTACTTAAACACACATATACCCAAAAACAATCATCCCTTTACTGTTTTTATCTTGTTTACTCAGTTTTATTTACCTTACTTTACTTTGAGTTTTTCTTTTATCTACAATTACTAATATGAAATCTTGTGCTTGACAACTACACGTGGAGTTGGGGACACAAGATAAAACTTTTCTTTGCAGGAATGCTAGAAGAAGAGAAAGAGGAGACAACTCTGCACCAATTTTTCAAGAGTTTGATATAAACCCCGAGTCACCCTTGTGGGGAAAGCTACTCTTAATATGACATTATCTCCTCTTCTTGAACTGGCTCAACACATAGCAGGGAATCGATTCCTATAGTCTAACAAGCAGCTCAACAAATTGGTTTATTTTTTTAGCAATTGCATGACCTAGCGGTAGAATTTTGGATGCATGCGTGCAAGAGATGTCACCTGAGGGTCCCACTACCGATTTGAACACATACATCATAACCAGAGCGGTTCCTAGCTCTGACACAATTAAACCGAACGGATATAGTGCATGGTCTAAGTCTAGTATGCAAACAAGCCGACGAAAGTGGCACGATCCAAAGGGTACATAAGTGGTTGAAAATTTTCCTAGAGGCTACAAATGGTTAAAAATTCAGCTAAGGGCTATTTATGTTAAAGTGGTCCAGTCATTTAGATGTGTTCAAAGGTTGCATGTAGGTTGGGCCAGCCAAAATCGAGAGGTAGTGCTATAGGGCTCGACCCTATCCTATATTGGGTAGTACAACGTTAGGTTTAGGTATGACACACTAACCTTACACATGGTGCTATGATAGTAGAGGGTAGCGCTCCCAAAAGAGGCATTATACCTTGAATAACATTCTGGTTCTCGAAGTTTGCCAAAATAGTCAGTCTTTATCATTTTCACCTTTATCATTTTCACCGATTTGGCTAAATCATGCATAGCCGTGTAACATCCCATACGTCCATGACTTCCCGTGCAGTATGTAGAGAAAACTAAAGTCAAGTCAAGTCAACTAATTAGAACACTGGACTAAGGGTCAAAGAGTTTCATTAGACTAGCAGATGGAGTTGATCACTCACCTTTGGTTTCCAGTGTCGTTGAACAACAGTAGCTGTGTCTCTCTCACCTCACGGGTCACGGCTGTTGTGGTTGCCGTTGCCGTCGGCGGCCGGTCTGCCGCTAGCCACTTCTTGGTCTCGAAGCTTGGCCAGTTGCCGTCGCTATTGTTTGCAACGGACATATCAATCTAATTAGCTGGCGGAACCGTCAAAAAAAAAAATTAGCTGACGGACGGAAGGATAGTCCGTGGTCATAAGATGTTTTAAGGCCTAATCAGTCAGGCCTATTACTTTTTTTTTGAAAAGACCTATTACGTATTAAGTATTAACCATGCGACGGTCCTCCGCCGCTGCCCCTCTCTACAATTATATAAGCACATACCAGCCAGAAGCCGGCTGCCGGCGATTTTCACGGAAATAATCCTTTCTACACAGAAATGTACAAAATAAACTTTCGCCGAAACTATTTCACTACCTCCATACCTCGTTATTTACTTTTTACTTTTAAAAATTATGCTAGTCATTGTAGTATGTTTCAAAACTTGGAACCCAGCCTCGTATTGGTTTTAAGACTTTTTTTTTCATTTTTTAGACAGTGTGGTAAGCTACCTATCATTCTAATGGACTTACAGCTATTTTTCAAATGCTTCAATTCAGTTAACTTGGCGAGGTAGCTAGACATCGTACAATTTCAGAATCCCTGTGTGCTTTAATTTTGGACATGTTCGGAGCCTGATAACGCGAGCATCGTTTACCAGTTGTAGCAACTTCCTCATTTCGAGTTCCGGACCCTTTCACCGCGGTCGATCCGGTCAGTGGGTGAGATCAAATCACCAGGAATTGGCTCTCCATCACGCACAAATTTTGAACCTTTCAGTCACCCATCCGTCTATCCATCCATCCGTCCATCCCATGCTAAACAGATATAGAGGTAGCTACAGCTGAATGCGCGCCAGATGCCGTAACTTTTCTCTGTACGAAACTACGAATTACACTCGCAGATTCTCTTTCGCTCCGGCCGATGAAATCATGGAGCTCGCTGAAGTGACCTATCAGCCCGGCAGGCGCGCGCGCAATTCCTCACTGCCAGAGACGACACATCAAGCCTGCTCTGCTCCCCGCCACCGCGAGTCTCTGAATAATGCTTGTTTTTCAGATAGTCTATACACTGTCTAAAAATTGAAAAAAAAAAGTCTAAAAAACAATACGAGTCTGGTTCCATGTTTGGGAACAATGTCTATAACAATGTCCATGCATTTCTTTGTATAGGCGCCATACAAAAGAGTTAATAGAGTGAAATAGTTTCGCCGAAAGGTTATTTTATGCATTTCTTTGCAAAGGGTTATTTCCGGAAAATCACCCCGGCTGCCTCGCCAAGAACCAGAACCCCTCCTCTCCCTCAAGATAAAAAGAAAGAAGAAGGGGAAATTTCACACCATGGACACCAATGGCTTCTCCAAGGGCGGCAGCACCAAGGGAAAGCCTATCAATTGCAGAGGTTCTTTTCTGACACTGATAATCCCTCCTCATCATCTTCTTCAGTTCACTATCCTTCTTCTTTCCCTTACCTATATTTGGGTTAGATTTGAAAATAGTTTCTCAAATTCGGTAAATTTTTTTCGATAAGGAGCATATATTAATATCGCGTAGATACCAAATACACCCAGATAGGTAAAATAGTCGGTCTTTGTCATTTTCGCCGACTTGGCCAAAAATTCGTGTAATCCCATACGTCCATGGCTCCCGTGCACTACGGTAGAGAAGTCTAGAGTCAAAGTCAAGTCAACTAATTAGTACTGGACTAATGGCCAAAGGGTTCCATTAGGCTAACACCGTAAACAAGATTAATTGGCTGAAGAGGAAGGCATGGAGAGAAGGGCTTGATCACTCAGCTTTGGTTTCCAGCGTCGCTGAATAGCACTGGCTCTGGCTGTCTCTCTCACCCCGCGGGTCAGGGCTATTGCCGTTTCCGTCGCCAGCCGTTCTGCCGCTGGCCACTTCTTGTTCTGGAAGCTTGGCCACTTATTTGCAACCGACAGATCAATGCAATTAGCTGACGGAAGGATAGATCGTGGTCATGCAGAATTACAGATACAGATGTTTTAAGGCATAATCAGTCAGGCCTATTAAGTAGTACTGTATTAAACCATGCGAGGGTCCTCCGCCACTGCCCCTCCCTCTCTACAATTATATAAGCACACACCAGCCTGCCAGCAGCCGGCTGCCTCTCTAAGAAGAACGGGAACCTCCTCTCCCTCAAGACAAAAAGAAAGAAGAAGGGAAAAGTTCACACCATGGACACCAATGGCTTCTCCAACGGGGGCAGCACCCAGGGAAAGCCCATCAAGTGCAAAGGTTCTTTCCTGATACCGATAATCCCTCCCCATCATCTTCTTCTTCTTCTTCTTCAGTTCACTATCCTTCTTCTTACCTATGTTGCCGTTGCCGGCCATGACTGATTGAGCAGCGGCGGTGGCGTGGGGTCCGAGCGAGCCGCTGGTGATGGAGGAGGTGGAGGTGGCGCCACCGGAGCGCATGGAGGTGCGCATCAAAGTCCTCTTCACCTCCATCTGCCACACCGACCTCAGCTTCTGGAAAGGAGAGGTAACTAAACTAGTACTCCGTACATGCTCCATCATCACAACTCTCTCTACTGCATGTTAGTAATTTCCATTTCTTCATCGATCTGACCATATTGGGCGTGCTGCGATTGTGCAGAACGAGCTCCAGCGCAGATTCCCTCGCATCTTCGGCCACGAGGCGTCCGGGTACGTTTACCTAGCTCGATCTAGTTATGATCCCAGCTACCTATTTGACTATTCACTACTTTTTTTTTTGTTCTCAAGGGGCTATATATGTGTTGACATATATAGTTTACACGGTTGAATTTAGTTTGTACGACCTTTTGTTATTTTAGCTAATACTACAAACTTATCTTTCAAAAAAAGGTAGGCGGACAGGTTTATATTTTTTAGGACATGTTTTAATTATCTTCCTTGATGAAGTGGTTCCATTTGTTGCTGTTCCGGAGAGAGGTCAACTGTCAAGTGACTGCTCTGTTTGCCTAAACAAATCCATCCCTGCTATTCAGACTGAAACTTTTTCTGCAGCAAAGGAAACTAATAGGAAATGTCTTTGTCAATTTGTGAGAAAATGAAAAAGAAACTATATATGCATATATTCTTTGCGCAACTGGTCGACAGGCAGTAGCTTTTCGGAGGATATGTCCATCTTGGAGATAGAATCGGTGCACTTTATATTGGCTTGGAGATGCACATCAAAATAAAAATATGGCGAATTAGTTGGCTGTTTGCACGTGGTCTGGGCGATCAACGACCGACCCCTTGTTGCTGGCCTTGGATCATCCCCAAGGCATGGCTCCGTCATGCCAGCTTTTTTTCCCATACGCACAGCCTTTGGCTGGTTTCTATCTTGTCGTACTTGTTAGCTGATGCCATGCACACATTGACTCGAGAAAGCATCAGTTTGGATGTGGGAGAAGTCAGGGGTCAGATGAACCTTCTTGACACACATAGTCACTTCTTAGTCACTCTATCTCTACTCCTAGTTGCTTAAACAAAGCCAGGGCTTGCATGTACTACATCAGTTATTCAGATAGATTTGCCACTCATGCAGCAATGGAAATCACAAGTGGCTTCACAGCTTTTGTGTGAGAATGAAAAAGGAATTATGCATACGTATATACAGGTTTTTTAATCTGCACAACTGGTCGACAAGAGATGTCCTTTTAGGAAGGTATGATGTATGTATCCATCCATGTCGAGCAGATGGATCACGGGAGTCAGGGAGTATACTGAGTACTACCCATCTACTCTCGAGAGTAGTATGTACACGTCTAATGATCTAAATATACTAGTTAGCTAGGCGGTCGTTGGCACGTGGACACGGCGATCACAACACCCTCCTTGGTGGCCTTGGATCATGCAACGGCGGCATTAAGGCATGGGGCTATGTGTTGACATATATAGTCTGTACTGTAGGGTTGAATTTAGTTTGCAGTACTCCCTACAACCTTTTGTGATTTGTGGTATAGTACAAACTTATCTTTCAAAAAAAACTTGGCGACTCTGTGTATTTTCTTAGCATATATGTTTTAGTTAGCTTACCTGATGAAGTGGCACCATATGTATTGTTGTTCCTGAGAAAGGTCAATTGTCAAAGGACTGCTCTGTTTGCCTAAACAAAGCCAGACCTGTTATGTATACAACAGTTATTGAGACTGGAACTTTTTCCGCAGCAAAGGAAACCAACAATCCGAAATGTCTTTGTCAATTTGGCTGAAAATGAAAAATAAACTATATGTGCATCTATTCTTTGTAGTACAACTGGTCGTCGACAAGAAGTATCTTTTAGGAAGGCGCGATATCTCCATCCACGAGATAGAATTAGTGCATTTTATATAGGGTTGGAGATGCACATCAAAATAAATAAATAAATAGTTAGTTGGCTGTTTGCACGTGGTCTTGGCGATCAACGACCGACCCCTTGTTGCTGGCCTTGGATCTTGCAATGGCATCCTCAAGGCATGGCCCCGTCATGCCAGCTGATCCCATACGCACACCCTTTTGCTGGTTTCTATATTGTCGTACTTGTTAGCTGATGATGCCATGCACACATTTGACTTCATGAAAACCAATATGGACTCTACCCCTATTTGTACAACAGTTATACAGACAGAATTACCACTCATGGAGAAATAGAAATCACAAGTATTTTCCCACCTTTGTGTGAAAATGAAAAAGGAATTAGGCATACGAATATACATGACATGAGATATCCTTTTAGAAAAATATGATAATGGAGAGGGTACATATCGACCATGTCGAGCAGATGGATCACGGGAGATAACATTCGAGCCATTGTATAGACTCTCGAAACTAGCATACGTTAAATATAGTTAGCTCGCCGGTCGTAGGCACGTGGACACGGCGACCACAACACCCTCCTTGGTGGCCTTGGATCATGCAACGGCGGCATCACGGCATGGCTCCATCACGCCAGCATAGCCACGTTTCTGGCTTGTCGTACGTGTCAGCTGATGCCATGGGACATTGACATGAAGAAAGCGATTCGCCGTTTTGATGTGTTACTTGTCCATTGCATTGAACTCTCCTAGCTAGCTACTCCCTCCATACATGTATATAAAGAATTATTTCGAGAAAACAATTTAACTACAAATTTGGTTCATATATGTCACAAAAAATTGTACCATTGAAAAATTATTTTAAATATGAATCAATGGTATAATTTTTATGGCATGTATCTTATTTTTTATTAACCAAATTTATAGTTAAACTTTTTTTCTCGAAATACGTAATTGACTTGTAAACCGACATGGAGGGAGTAGTACTTTTCTAGAGCAACAAAATATAAGTGAGAAAATAATCAAATTCAGACATAGTTATTGAATTAGAGGCTTGACAATTACTGTGATGATATCTTACAACACGTGTCAATATAGCTTTTTTTTATCTATATATACATATATACGTAAATTTTTATTGTGAATTGGAGGAAGTATTTATTGACGATCCCAATAACTCGTGTACAGAGTGGTGGAGAGCGTGGGCGAAGGAGTGGAGGACCTTGTGCCCGGAGATCACGTAGTCCCCATCTTCAACGGGGAGTGTGGGTCGTGCGCCTACTGCAACTCCACGGCGACCAACCTCTGCAAGTCTGCGCGCGTCAACCCGTTCAAGAGCACCATGACTCTCGACGACGGCACGAGGTTCTCCGTCGTTGATCAGTCGACGGGCGCACGCCGGCCGGTCTACCATTTCCTCAACACCTCCACCTTCGCCGAGTACACCGTGCTCGACTCCGCCTGCGCCGTCAAGATCAACCCGGCGGCCCCCCTCGAGAAGATGTGCCTTCTGAGCTGCGGCATCTCAACCGGTAACTTAATCTGATCCTTTTTTTTTTGGCTCAATTTATGTTCCTATGACTATGATATTATAATTGGGTGCAGTGTGCTCGATCTCAATTGGATTCAACGTTGATTGATTATTCGATCAATCATCCTGAATTAACTAACTTGGCACACAAACAAACGGACGGTATGCAAGTAGACATGGCATGGCCTTATCAGCTACATGCTGTCTGTGGTTGTTTAATCTCAAACTGAAACTGAGAGCACGGCACCTGTTCAGTGCGTCGCTGTCCCTCTTCGCATCACTGCCCAAGGATCTTCCAAGAAGAAAACTTGTATTTAACTGTCACGTAAAGTTGCTGTCATACATCGGTTTCCAAGGGTGTCTGCTATGCATGCCCAGTAGCCTTCTGAAGAAGATTCCTGAGAAAATAAACAAGTTCACATCACACGGATGTAGCTTCCCTAACCACTCATTCTTCAGATGTGTGTTCTATTGTATTCAATTTTATGGATTCAATGGTGGTCATGTGATTTTTTGCTTTCAATAGGAATTGGAGCAGCATGGAACACTGCAAACGTGTCCAAGGGGTCCACTGTGGCGATATTCGGACTTGGCGCTGTTGGTCTTGCGGTCAGTCAGTTAATTACCATCTTTTATTCACCAAATTCACAATACAATAAGAATTAATTTTTTTGGCTCTATGAAGTTACCATTAACTAGTGATCAAATTTTGACAAGCGGTTAGTAGAAAAACAATTCAGTGATATGTTTTCCTTTACCTTAGGTTGCTGAAGGCGCCAGGATAAGAGGGGCAGCCAAGATCATTGGTGTGGATATCAACCCTGAAAAGTTCACCAAAGGTGCGCATTCAGCCACATGATTTTTTTCTCATTGATTAGCCGGTTCCAATGTCGATTTCTAATCATAAACGAAAGTACTCCCTCCGTTCCATGAATAAAAATTGTCTGAGATTTGTCTAAATCTAGATATATCTAGACACTAAATAACATCTATATACATCCAAAAATTTCACACATCTCAGACAAATTTCATGAGACGGAGGGAGTAAAATTTTCATCTCATATATAACTAGTACAACAAATTTATGAATGGTTTTTTTTTTCAAAGCCTATGGCTTCTTCCATTTATTTTATTGTTCCAAAAGAGAAAATAACGGGCTCATGTCGGTAAAATAGCAACATGAATCGTCAGCACCTACAGATGTCACTTTCTCAATTGGCATGAATGTCTCGTGTACGTGCAGGAAAAGAGATGGCAATCACCGATTTCGTCAACTCAAAGGCGTGCGGCAAGCCTGTCCACGAGGTTATCAGGGAGATGACGGATGGGGGCGTCGACTACAGTTTCGAGTGCACCGGCATCCTCGATGTTCTACGAGAGTCCTTCGTTTCTACACACGACGTATGCATTCGCCCTGCACTTTCTGTTTATTTTCCAAAAATTATAGTATTAACTGTTGAAAAACAATTTTACTATCGTGTACAACATAAAAAAGATGACATGGGTATTCTAAATTTTCGACGACCATCCATGGGTAACAGAATTGGGCATGTTCCGACAAAAAGTGCGTTACTAATATAATCAGATGGCCAGTTTATAAATTAATTCAGCTGATCAGCAAGAAAATAATGTAAATCCAGGGGTGGGGATTGACCGTGGTGCTAGGGATTCATCCGACGCCAAGAACACTGCCACTGCATCCCATGGAGCTCTTCGATGGCCGTCGGATCGTGGCTTGTACCTTCGGTGACTTCAAGGGCAAGACACAGCTTCCGCTCCTCGTCGACCAATGCATGCAAGGGGTAATAACATTTTTTTCCCATTATTTCTGCACACATCAAACACCAGTGTGTAATTTGTTTTGTTGAAGGAAAGTTACTATTTTTTACAGGAGGTTAAGATAAACTTTGATGGCTTCATAACCCATGAGATGCCATTTTCTGAGATCAGAGAGGCTTTCCGGCTGCTGGAGGAAGGCAAGTCCTTGAGGTGTGTGCTACGTCTGTAGTGAGGCCCGCGAGGAACTAAACAATAAATACGCTCTAATGGTGAAATTTGTTGTACTTGTTACTACCATGTGTGTTGTACATCTTGTAGAAATTTGTACTGGAAGTTAAATTTCGCTCAAAGAAGGCAACCTTTTTTTTTTGATGAAAGTACTGCACTTGTGTTGGAGTGCTCATATTGCTTGTTCTTAGCGAGAAATATGGAAGCAACACTAACGCCACAAACAGAAAGGCCTACATATTTAGCTCTTTATTTGTTTAGTTTCTTAGATTTTCTGTGGCTTCTTATTTTACATTATTTTGAAAATAGAAAATGGAAACTTCTACAAACAACATCAAAGCTTTTTCTCCAAACAAGTTGGGTTATGCTAGATATGAAACCTAACAGAAATAAAATAAAATCAAAATAAAGAGAAAAAGAGTAAACTAAGATTCCATCACATGGATCACTAATCTCCATGCAGTCTTATCGAAAGACAAGATTTTAGGTACATTCCAATCCCTAAACTCTCTTTTTACCGCCACTGCTCAAGTTAACTTTGATTGTCATCTACCTCTTCTATTCTCCTATTCTCCCCCGTACTCTTTAGAATTCCACTGTTAATTGGCTTCTCATCGACCAGTGCCACCCCTAGCCTACTGTGAATTACCTTGTTCATAATACAATCCTTCCTTGTATTGCCGCACATCCATCTTAACATACGCGTCTCCATGATACTCATTTGTTGAATGTGTTATCTTTTAATTGGCCAACATTCTTCCCCATATATCATCGACGGCCTGACTGCAATCCTATAAAACTTAACTTTTATATTTTGTGGTACCTTCTTGTTACATATGATACCAGATGCTTGCCACCACTTCATCCACAGAAATGGAAACTTCTAACACTACAAAACGCAAGTGCAGTCTTTGACACCGTAAGATATTTGTATGTTGCAACAAAATGCATTGTCGTAGATTCATGAACATTATTAGGTGGGAATGAAAATGTTTTCAGTGAAGCGTGAACTCCCACTAAACCATATTAACAATCCAAACACTGTAAAATGCAATGGTTATTTGGCTGCTTTAGATTAGTCATAGTAGGGAGTAACATGGAGTAGTAACATCCACACGTTATTTTCTTAGTAGTGGGTGTTATCATAGGTGTAGTAATATAGAAGGCCATATTTATTACTTTGTGGACCTCTTTTTCATGGAATGTGTGATGTGAAGGTAATATAGCTAGTTACCACAATCTTATGTTTCTTCAATTAATGATTTTCCATGTCATCGAAATATTTAGTTGGCATTGCATGTAGTACTATGTTATTATCTCTGTTACTCCCACTATGATTAGTCTTAGAGACTGTTAGCCTCCCCAAATGCATGGGAGTTCTTGGTGTTCACGGTAATTAAGCAAGAAAATGCATATGAATATGTGTATTTTTTTAACAAATCACAGGATAGCCATGATGTGGCAATGAGTTGAAAAGGCATGAGGTGAAAGATCATTGACAGTTCTTGGCTTGTTATCACCGGTTTCATGTTTCGTGCCATGAAGTCGGTAAGCCAACAACAAACTTCAAAGGGCATACATAGATGGTTGACGGTTGCCCCAAGTCAAATACTAGCCCAAGCAAGTAAGGGGCCGAAAGAGCACGAGTCGAAAGGCCATTTGCAGTTCTTAAGTTACTATCACTAAGTCATGGTATGTTGCCCTGGAGTTACTAGACCAACATCGTACTTTCTTAATGGGAAGAACATACTAATACATTAGTATGAGAATAAGTTGAAAACCTCCACACGGTGGCTCAGATTTGGAAGGAAATTGAAAAAAAAAATCTCGAGAAAGTCTAAGAATATGAAAGTGTGTAGAATACTTGGTGAGATGAGGTATGTCAAGCAAGTTTAATAAATCTGTGACTGAGTATGCAGGGGAGCTAAAGAAGCTATATAGGGACCTTGAGTTCTTTCACCCATCTAAGCAACATGATCCAATAGATTTATCACTTCTTGGTGAGTGGTTTGAGTCATTGCTTGTGCAGATTTTGTTTAGTAGTCTTAATTCAGAATTCGGCCTTCAACGTGAAATGATATTTATAGCCCTTGAGAGTCCAACCTTGGATGAGACTATTTCTAGCATTCTTGATGAAGAGATTTCCACTAACACATCAAACACCCACAACAAGAGTTACTGATTCTTGTGTATCTTTGTCTCTTCGTATAATGCCTCCGGTTGCTGCCTCTCCAAGTTGTTTTTATTTCTGTCTGCTGTTTTATTTCATTATGGAGAAGTCTCCATTTGACTCCTTATTCGGGAGCACTGCTTGCACTGTTACGGTAGTAGATGAACCACCGCCTGCTCAACTAGATCCTTTTAAAATACCTATGAAAATTGTTGAACGTGTTATGAATAACTGCTATTTAGGAGATGGAACTTTCCATCCCGGCGATCATTTACTCCTTATACATGAGTTATGCGAGTTGTTCAAGTGTGCAAGTATTTCAATGGACCAAGTTAAGAGGAAGTTATTCTCTTTATCACTTAAGGGCAGAGCTGCGGAATGGTATAAGATGCTGAAGAATGGCCGATCTATTGACTGGGAGGAAATTGTACCTCTATTTTATTCTAAATTCTATCCTCCTAGTGGGATTCATAAAGATCGGAATCAAATATATAATTTCTGGCATCGAGATGGAGAGAGTATTGCCCAAGCGTGGGAGAGATTGAAGTCACTAATGCTCAAATGTCCCATTCATGAGCTCCCTAGTAATATTGTTATTAATAACTTGTATACAAGGCTTTCTCTTCATGATAAGGATTTATTGGAAGCTTCTTGTTCTGGATCATTTACACGTATGAAAGAAGAAGCGAAATGGGATCTTCTCGACCGCATTCAGGAAAATACTGAAAGATGGAAGAATGATAAAGGAAGAAAGTTGGGTATAAATTATGATTATGAATGCACTGAATGTTTTATGAGAACTGATGACTTTCATACTACTAGTGTTGTTTATGGCCTTGATTCTCAAATTCTTGCAAACTGTTTTAAGGCCTTTGCCTCTTATCTTGATGTTCCGAAAAAGTAGTGGAACAAGTACCATGCACCTTATAAAGACATTGTTAATTGTGTTCCTGCTAGAAATATTGAAGTTTGTATTGTTGATCATGTTTTTCCTGAACCTTATATTGAGAAAGTATCTTTCCCTGCGAAGGTAAAGGAACATTCTATTATAACTAGTGTGGTTAAAAAAAAAGTACAAAGAAAGCTATAGAACCTGATGAACAAATAACTATTGAACCTGCAGTAGCAATAGTAAAGGACCTTGTTACTGAAAATTTAGAAGATGGACACATTATCTTCTATGTAGATGCTTCTAATATTGTTTCACATCCTAGTAAATCTAAGAAAACTAGCATTTATGTGCTTTGTGTCAGAATAGGTGATCATTGCTATTATGGTTTATGTAATATTGGTGCAAGTTCAAGTGCTATTCCTTATGAGCTTTACAGGGAAATCATGCATGAAATTTGTTCTTGTGAACTTGAAGAAATTGATTTGGTTATTCAGCTTGCTAATAGAGAGACCATCTTTCCAATTGGTATTTTTAGAGATGTGGAAGTTTTATGTGGTAAGATTAAATATCCTGCTGATTTTCTAGTACTTGGTTCAGCTGCTAGTAAGACTTGTCCTATCATTTTTGGTAGACCTTTCTTGAACACTTGTGGTGCTATTATAGGTTGTAAGAAGGAGAAAATTCTTAATAAATTTGATGGAGAGTCTTATGGGTTTAATTTTTCTAAGTTTGCTAAAGCTCCTTATGAAACTGAATTGCCTAATGAAGATTTTTGAGTTGAACATCTTGCCTCTATTGCTCTTGCTCCTAACAATTCTTTGCAGCAATATATGGAAGATCACGAAAGTGAGATCTTTATGGAGGAAAGAAATGAGATTGATGAGATTCTTGTTCGTCAACCAAAGATGCTTAAACACAATTTACCGGTGGAAGTTTATTTTATCTTGTTATGAATGCCAAAGAGTTGGTAATATTTCTAGACACAATGAAATGCCTATGAATTATTCTCTTGTTATTGAACCATTTGACTGCTGCGGATTTGACTTTATGGGTCCTTTTCCTCCTTCAGAAGGTTAGACTCATATAATTGTTCCTGTTGATTATGTTACTAAGTGGGTATAATCTATACCTACAAAGAGTGTTGATGGTGAGACCTCGTTAAAAATGCTTAAGGATGTTATTTTCCCTAGGTTTGGTGTGTCTAGATATCTTATGACTGATGGAGGTTCTCATTTTATTCATGGTGGTTTCAAAAGACCCTTGCTAGACATGATGTTAATCATAGGATTGCTTCAGCCTATCATCCCCAAACAACTTGGCAAGTAGAATTATCAAATAGATAAATTAAATCTATCTTGCAAAAGACTGTTAATAAAGCTAGGAAGAATTGGGCTAGTAAGTTAAATGATGCTTTATGAGCTTATAGAACTGCTTACAAAAATCCTATGGGTATGTCTCCTTACAAAATGGTTTATGTAAAAGCTTGTCACTTGCCTTTAGAATTAGAACACAAAGCTTATTGGGTAGTGAAAGAACTTAATAGAGACTTTAAACTAGCTGGTAAGAAAAGGTTGCTTGACTTAAGTTCTCTAGATGAATGGAGGAATGAAGCTTTGTTGCGGTCAGAAACCCACCGGCGGGCAGCGACTGGCAACACCGTAGAGCCGGGAACAACTAGGGCTGCGGCTGGCCCCAGTCCCTCAGAGCGACGGCCCGCAAAGCCTTCTGGTCACACGTCCGATGCTCGTCGCAAGGGCGTGCCACCTGACCTATACCTGGTCGGGAAGGTGTTGGATGATGCCTCGCTTAGTTTCCTCGCATGGCATACACGTAAACGTTAAATACGAGCCTCGATCGGCTCTCAGGTTGTCCTGTGAATCGGCTCAAAGAGCCGATCCACCCATGATTCGTACGAGGTGCACGAATATATGGTGGTCTTGCTTGATCAAGATAAAGCTAATGCGATCTACGACGATTTAGGGTTTTCACCGCATAATCGGATCATCCTACTCACGATTGGGCCTCGCGCTCGCGTACGGTGATCGTAAGCCGATCCTAGACAGGGGCCTAAAAACCAACACGAGGTTGATCCCCGGAACATCCTGTCTAGGGCTAGCAAACTACACCCTACACGCCGCTGGATCCTCCAACCCTTTGTAAGGCCTAACTATTGCGGATGTTAAACTAATCCTTGAAGAACAAGGAACAACCGTAACGGATCGGATCTACTAAACGATGATCAAGCGGGGTGCCGCCCCTACACCTAAAATAGGTGTAAGGGCGGCTAGATGTATAAGGGTTGCACTACGACAGCATATGATACGAAGAATAATGCTAACCCTAACACATCTAAGATAACTACGTTGCTCGCCATCAAAAAGGCTTCAGCACGAGCAACGCATGAACAACGTAGGTAGGCTTGTCGCTGCCTAGATCGCAAGATGCGATCTAGGCAGCATGGTGCTACCGAAGAAACCCTCGAGACGAAGGAGTTGGCGATGCGCCGAGATTGATTTGTGTTGAACGTTGGTTGTTGTTTATTTCATAAACCCTAGATACATATTTATAGTCCAAGGGACTTTCTAATTCAGGCGTGCACCTAACCGTGCACGGGTAAAACTCTAACTCCTAATCTAAGATACGACCTACTATATTACAGATACACGGGCACACTAGCCCAAACTTTGCATATGAGGCCGATTCACATATTTCTTCCGTATATAATCTTTAAGCCCATCTTGATCGCGGCCCACCTCTAACCTGGTCAAATTCCGGTGATAACACATGCCCCCCTGGTTTTGGAATTGATAATTCCAAAATCACTCTGTTTTTCTTCGTCGGGTCATGTCATGGCAGAGCAGAACCGCCGCAGTATTCCTCATCATGATGTCCTATCTTCTCACCTATTCCGCGTGATTTGACCGCTGTCTTTGGGCACCGCCTCCTCGGAAACTGCTGTGGCATTGAATTTCTACCGTAGCCCCTTTATTTAAACGCCCTGAGCAGTTCGCCACTTCATCCCTTCGCTCTGTTCTGGCCATCGGCACCCAAAAAACCCCCAATCCCCCATAGCCATGTCTTCCTCTTCCTCCTCCTCCACCTCATCGGTCTTCTCTGACTCTTCCTCCTTTCGCGAGCCGACGCCGGAGTGGGGCTCATTGGCGGCGCACGACATTCTCGCCCCGACGTCGTGGGACAAAGAAGAACATGATTCCTCCATCTGGTCTGAGGATGACAAATCCCTGACCGATGGAGAGGGCGACCTTCAATTCCTCGTCGAAGGGAAGAGGAGGCGGAGAGCGAGGACGACCGCTTCTCCTGGGACGATTTCACCTCCTCCGAGGAAGAAGCGGAGGAGGACGACGATGACTCCCTTGAAGGTTACCCATCAGCAAAGCGCCTCCGCACCTGGTGGGACGATGACAGCGATGACGATTATGAGGATGATGAGGCTCCCGTAGAAGGCTACGGAAGCCCCGATGAAGAGCCTATCAGCAGTTGTGCCGGAGGCAGCGACGACGAGGGCAGCAATGGCCCCTAGATTAGGGATCAGTAGTCGTAGTTGGCTTTTGCCCTCTTCTTCCCTGAGCAATCGGCTCTTTCTTTGTAAGAAATCCCTCTATTAATGAAGAAAATATTCCTCAATTAATTTCGCTTCCTTATTGACTTTGCCGATCGTCGAATGGAGTCGCCGTACGAAGAGCCGATAGCAGGACATCGGCTCGCATTACGATCTGGGGCCAAGCTGTTGCTTAACCATGCGGTCCAACAGGTCTTACTAGGCCTAATCCTCGTCCAAACCATCAGCCTGAACCCTGTAGGATAACGTTGCATAGAAAACAAAAATTTTCCTACCGCGAACACGCAATCCAAGCCAAGATGCAATCTAGAAGACGGTAGCAACGAGGGGGTATCGAGTCTCACCCTTGAAGAGATTCCAAAGCCTACAAGATGAGGCTCTTGTTGCTGCGGTAGACGTTCACTTGCCGCTTGCAAAAGCGCGTAGAAGATCTTGATCACGATCGGTTCCGGCGCCACGAACGGGCAGCACCTCCGTACTCGGTCACACGTTCGGTTGTTGATGAAGACGACGTCCACCTCCCCGTTCCAGCGGGCAGCGGAAGTAGTAGCTCCTCTTGAATCCGACAGCACGACGGCGTGGTGCCGGTGGCGGTGTAGAAGTCCGGCGGAGCTTCGCTAAGCTATGCGGGATGTGGAGGAGCGGGCGGCTAGGGTTTGGGGAGAGGGCGCCGGCCACTAAGGGGTGCGGCCACCTTGGTGGTTCTTGGGTGGCCGGCCCCCTCCCCTTGGTCCCTCATTATATAGGTGGAACCCCAAGAGGTGGTGTCCAAGTCTTCGAATAAGACCCGAACCAAATCCTTCCATAGGAGGGGGCAATCCTAGCCCAACTAGGACTCCCACCCAAAAGTGGGATTCCCACCTCCCATGTGGGGGGTGGCCGGCCCCCTAAGGGGGAGTCCACTTGGGACTCCTCCCCCACTAGGGTTGGCCGGCCATGGAGGTGGAGTCCCATGTGGACTCCACCTTCCTTGGTGGTTTCTTCCGGACTTTTCTAGAACCTTCTAGAACCTTCCATAGAACCTTCCGCGACATTTTATTCACATAAAATGACATCCTATATATGAATCTTATTCTCCGGACCATTCCGGAACTCCTCGTGATGTCCGGGATCACATCCGGGACTCCGAACAAACATTCGAACTCCATTCCATAATTCAAGTACTACCATTTCAACATCCAACTTTAAGTGTGTCACCCTACGGTTCGAGAACTATGCGGACATGGTTGAGTACTCACTCCGACCAATAACCAATAGCGGGATCCGGAGATCCATAATGGCTCCCACATATTCAACGATGACTTTAGTGATCGAATGAACCATTCACATACATTACCAATTCCCTTTGTCTCGCGATATTTTTACTTGTCCGAGGTTTGATCTTCGGTATCACTCTATACCTTGTTCAACCTCGTCTCCGACAAGTACTCTTTACTCGTATCGTGGTATGTGGTCTCTTATGAACTCATTCATATGCTTGCAAGACATTAGACGACATTCCACCGAGAGGGCCCGGAGTATATCTATCCGTCATCGGGATGGACAAATCCCACTGTTGATCCATATGCCTCAACTCATACTTTCCGGATACTTAATCCCACCTTTATAGCCACCCATTTACGCAGTGGTGTTTGGTGTAATCAAAGTACCTTTCCGGTATAAGTGATTTATATGATCTCATGGTCATAAGGACTAGGTAACTATGTATCGAAAGCTTATAGCAAATAACTTAATGACGAGATCTTATGCTACGCTTAATTGGGTGTGTCCATTACATCATTCATATAATGATATAACCTTGTTATTAATAACATCCAATGTTCATGATTATGAAACTAATCATCCATTAATCAACAAGCTAGTTTAAGAGGCATACTAGGGACTTCTTGTTTGTCTACATATCACACATGTACTAATGTTTCTGTTAATACAATTCTAGCATGATATATAAACATTTATCATAAACATAGAGATATAAATAATAACTACTTTTATTATTGCCTCTAGGGCATATCTCCTTCGATCTCCCACTTGCACTAGAGTCAATAATCTAGATTACATTGTAATATACCTAACACCCATGGCATTCTGGTGTTGGTCATGCTTTGCCCTAGGGAGAGCTTTAGTCAACGGATCTGCTACATTCGGATCGGTGTGTACTTTGCAAATCTTTACTTCTCCATCTTCGATGTACTCGCGAATCGAGTGGTAACGCAGCTTGATATGCTTCAGCCTCTTGTGTGACCTTGGCTCTTGTGCATTGGCGATGGCACCCATGTTATCACAGTAAATGATTAATGGGTCCAATGCACTAGGAACCACACCGAGCTCTACAATGAACCTCTTCATCCATACCGCTTCTGATGAAGCCTCTGAAGCCGCTATGTACTCGGATTCTGTTGAAGACTTCGCCACCGTGCACTGCTTCGAGCTTGCCCAGCTTACTGCAGCACCATTCAATATAAACACGTACCCACATTGTGACTTAGAGTCATCGGGATCGGTGTTCCAACTTGCATCGGTGTAACCATTTACAACGAGCTCTTGGTCACCTCCATAACAAAGAAACATATCCTTAGTTCTTTTCAAGTACTTTAGGATATTCTTGACCGCTGTCCGAGTGTTCCATTCCTGGATCACTTTGATATCTCGCTAGTCAAACTAACGGCATGTGCTATATCCGGTCTAGTACATAGCATGGCATACATGATAGATCCTATCGCCGAGGCATAGGGGATATTACTCATCCTTTCTCTTTCTTCATCGTAGCCGGTCCTTGAGTCTTACTCAAGACCTTGCCTCGGTAACATAGGTAAGAACCCTTTCTTACTTTCGTCCATTCTAAATTTCTTTAGAATCTTGTCCGGATATGTACTCGCGATAGCCCTATTAGGCGTCTTGATCTATCTCTATAAATCTTGATGCCTAATATATACGATGCTTCACCAAGGTCTTTCATTGAAAAACTGTTATTCAAATAACCTTTTACATCGCTTAATAGTTCTATATCATTCCCGATCAATAATATGTCATCTACATATAATATCAGGAATGCTACAGAGCTCCCACTCACTTTCTTGTAAATACAAGCCTCTCCATGACACTGTATAAACCCGAAGTCTTTGATCACCTTATCAAAGCGTCGGTTCCAACTTCTCGATGCTTGCTTCAATCCATAGATTGAACGCTGAAGTTTGCATACTTTGTCAGCATTTTTAGGATCGACAAAACCTTTGGGTTGTACCATATACAACTCTTCCTCAATGTCTCCATTAAGGAACGCCGTTTTGATATCCATCTGCCAAATCTCATAATCGAAAAATGCAGCTATTGCTAACAAAATCCTCACAGATTTTAGCTTCGCTACAGTGAGAAAGTCTCATCGTAGTCAACTCCTTGAATTTGTCGGAAACCCTTTGCGACAAGTCGAGCTTTATAGACAGTAATATTACCATCAGCATCTGTTTTTCTCTTGAAGATCCATTTATTCTCGACAGCCTTTCGGCTATCAAGTAAGTCTACCAAAGTCCATACTTTGTTATCATACATGGATCCCATTTCGGATTTCATGGCTTCTTGCCATTTGTTGGAATCTCGGGCTCATCATCGCTTCTTCATACGTCGCAGGGTCCTCATCATTGTTATCCACAATCATGACATTTAGACAAGGATCATACCAATCAGGAGTGGCACGTTCCCTTGTCGATCCGCGAGGTTCGATAGTTTCCTCGTTCGAAGTTTCATGATCATTATCATTAGCTTCCTCTCGTTGCCGGTGTAGGCGGTACGAGTACAACTTCCGTCATTGCGCTACTCGATCAACGAGTATAGATTCATCAATCTCATCGAGTTCTACTTTTCTTCCAGTCACTTCTTTAGTGAGAAATTCTTTCTCAAGAAAGGTTCCGTTCTTTGCAACAAATATTTTGCCTTCGGATTTGTGATAGAAAGTATACCCTATAGTTTCCTTAGGGTATCCTATGAAGACGCATTTCTCCGCTTTGGGTTCTAGCTTGTCCGGTTGTAACTTCTTTACATAGGCTTCGCAACCCCAAACTTTCAGGAACGACAGACTTAGGTTTCTTATTAAACCATAATTCATACGGTGTCGTTTCTACGGATTTTGATGGTGCTCTATTTAAAGTGAATGCGGCTGTCTCTAATGCATAACTCCAAAAAGATAACGGCAAATCAGTAAGAGACATCATAGAACGAACCATATCTAAGAGAGTTCGATTACGACGTTCGGACACACCGTTTCGTTGTGGTGTTCCCGGCGGTGTCAATTGTGAAAGTATTCCGCATTTCTTTAAATGCATGCCAAACTCATAACTCAGATATTCACCTCCACGATCGGATCGTAGAAATTTTATCTTCTTGTTACGTTGATTTTCTACTTCACTTTGAAATTCCTTAAACTTCTCGAAAGTTTCGGATTTATGTTTCATAAAATAGATATACCCATATCTACTCGGATCATCTCGTGAAGGTTAGAACATAACGATAACCACCGCGCGATGCTACACTCATTGGTCCGCACACATCGGTATGTATGATTTCCAATAAGTCGATAGCTCGCTCCATCATACCGTAAAATGGAGTCTTAGTCATTTTTCCCATTAGACATGCTTCGCATCTATCAAGTGACTCAAAGTCAAGTGATTCAAGTAATCCATCGGTATGGAGTTTCTTCATGCGCTTCACTCCAATATGACCAAGACGACGATGCCACATATAAGTAGAATTATCATTCAATTTAATTCGCTTAGCATCAATGTTATGTATATGCGTATCACTACTATCGAGATCTAACGAAATAAGCCATTCTTTTGTGGTGCTTGACCATAAAAGATATTATTCATAAAAATAGAACAACCATTATTCTCAGACTTGAATGAATAACCGTCTTGCATTAAACAAGATCCCGATATAATGTTCATGCTCAACGCGGGTACAAAATAACAATTATTTAGGCTTAAAACTAATCCCGAAGGTAGATGTAGAGGAAGTGTGCCGACAGCGATCACATCGACTTTGGATCCATTTCCAACGCGCATTGTCACTTCATCTTTCGGTAGTCTTCGTTTATTCTTTAGTTCCTGTTTCGAGTTACAAATATGAGCAACCGAACCAAGTATCAAATACCCGGGTACTAGAACGAGAACCGAGTGAGATAAACATCTATAACATGTATATCGGATATACCTTCTTTCTTCTTCTTGACAAGGCCGCTCTTCGGATCAGCCGGATACTTGGAGCAATTACGCTTCCGGTGTCCCTTCTCCTTGCGAGTAATAGCACTCGAGCATCGGGCTTAGGGCCGTTCTTAGGTTTCATAGGAGGCGTGGCAGCTTTCTTGCCACCCTTCTTGAATTTTCCCTTAGACTTGCCCTGTTTCTTGAAACTAGTGGTCTTGTTGACCATCAACACTTGGTGCTCTTTCTTGATCTCAATCTCGAGCAGCTTTTAGCATGCCAAAGAGTTCGGGTAACTCCTTGTTCATGTTCCGCATATTGTAGTTCATCACAAAGTTCTTGTAACTTGGTGGCAGTGATTGAAGGACACGATTAATCCCCGATCCGTTAGGAATCACTATTCCCAAGTCACCGAGTTTCTTCGCATGCCCGGTCATGGCGAGCATGTGCTCACTAATGGAGCTGCCTTCTTCCATCATACAAGCTCGAAGAAATGTTTCGATGCTTCATAGCATTCCACGGCCGCATGAGTCTCGAAAATAGTCTTTAACTCTTTCATCAACTCATGAGGATCGTGGTGCTCAAAACGTTTTTGAAGATCGGATTCCAGATCGCACAGGATGGCACACCGAACTTGAGAGTACCGAGTTTTCCGAGTCTCGTAAACAGCTTTTACTTCATCGGTTTCAGTTTCTGCGGGAGGATCACCTAGCGGTGCATCAAGCACATATTGCGGATTTCCGCCGGAGAGGAAGATCCTCACATGACGGAACCGAGTCGGTGAAGTTGCTACCGTTGCTCTTAAGCTTTTCTTTCTCTAGGAACTGGTTAAAATTGATTGGGGACGCCATCTCTACAACATATATTTGCAATAGTTTAGACTAAGTTTATGACAAATTGAGTTCAAATTTTAATTCAATATAATTAAAAATCTAGGTGAACTCCCACTCAAAACAATATCCCTCGCATTGTCTTAGTGATCACACGAACCAAATCCACCACACCATAGTCCGATCATCACGAGACAAGGTGTAATTTCAATGGCGAACACTCAAAGTGTTCATCATATCAATCATATGATTCATGCTCTACCTTTCGGTATCACGTGTTCCGAGACCATGTCTGTACATGCTAGGCTCGTCAAGGCCACCTTAGTATCCGCATGTGCAAAACTGGCTTGCACCCGTTGTATGCACTTGTTGATTCTATCACACCCGATCATCACGAGATGCTTCGAAACGACAAGTCTTGGCAACGGTGCTACTAAGGATGAACACTTTATTATCTTGAGATTTCAGTGAGGGATCATCTTATAATGCTACCGTCGCGATCTAAGCAAAATAAGATGCATAAAAGGATTAACATCACATGCAGTTCATATGTGATATGATATGGCCCTTTTGTCTTTGTGCCTTTGATCTTCATCTCCAAAGCACGGATATGATCTCCATCATCTTCGGGCATGATCTCCATCATCGTCGGCGAAGCACCAAGGTCAATGGCGCCGTCTTCATGATTGTCCTCCATGTAGCAACTATTACAACTACTTTGAAATACTACTCAACATGAAATTTAAAGACAACCATAAGGCTCCTGCCGGTTGCCACAATACAATAATGATCATCTCATACATATTCATCATCACATTATGGCCATATCACATCACCAAACCCTGCAAAAACAAGTTAGACGCTCTCTAATTTGGTTTGCATATTTTACGTGGTTTAGGGTTTTCGATATAGATCTAATCTACCTACGAACATGAACCACAACGTTGATACTAATGTTGTCAATAGAAGAGTAAATTGAATCTTTACTATAGTAGGAGAGACAGACACCCGCAAAGCCTCTTATGCAATACAAGTTGCATGTCGAACGAGGAACAAGTCTCATGAACGCGGTCATGTAAAGTTAGTCCGAGCCGCTTCATCCCACTATGCCATAAAGATGCAAAGTACTCAACTAAAGATAACAAGAGCATCAACGCCCACAAACCATTGTGTTCTACTCGTGCAACCATCTATGCATAGACACGGCTCTGATACCACTGTAGGATAACGTTGCATAGAAAACAAAAATTTTCCTACCGCGAACACGCAATCCAAGCCAAGATGCAATCTAGAAGACGGTAGCAACGAGGGGGTATCGAGTCTCACCCTTGAAGAGATTCCAAAGCCTACAAGATGAGGCTCTTGTTGCTGCGGTAGACGTTCACTTGCCGCTTGCAAAAGCGCGTAGAAGATCTTGATCACGATCGGTTCCGGCGCCACGAACGGGCAGCACCTCCGTACTCGGTCACACGTTCGGTTGTTGATGAAGACGACGTCCACCTCCCCGTTCCAGCGGGCAGCGGAAGTAGTAGCTCCTCTTGAATCCGACAAGCACGACGGCGTGGTGTCGGTGGCGGTGTAGAAGTCCGGCGGAGCTTCGCTAAGCTATGCGGGATGTGGAGGAGCGGGCGGCTAGGGTTTGGGGAGAGGGGGGCGCCGGCCACTAAGGGGTGCGGCCACCTTGGTGGTTCTTGGGTGGCCGGCCCCCTCCCCTTGGTCCCTCATTATATAGGTGGAACCCCAAGAGGTGGTGTCCAAGTCTTCGAATAAGACCCGAACCAAATCCTTCCATAGGAGGGGGCAATCCTAGCCCAACTAGGACTCCCACCCAAAAGTGGGATTCCCACCTCCCATGTGGGGGGTGGCCGGCCCCCTAAGGGGGAGTCCACTTGGGACTCCTCCCCCACTAGGGTTGGCCGGCCATGGAGGTGGAGTCCCATGTGGACTCCACCTTCCTTGGTGGTTTCTTCCGGACTTTTCTAGAACCTTCTAGAACCTTCCATAGAACCTTCCGCGACATTTTATTCACATAAAATGACATCCTATATATGAATCTTATTCTCCGGACCATTCCGGAACTCCTCGTGATGTCCGGGATCACATCCGGGACTCCGAACAAACATTCGAACTCCATTCCATAATTCAAGTACTACCATTTCAACATCCAACTTTAAGTGTGTCACCCTACGGTTCGAGAACTATGCGGACATGGTTGAGTACTCACTCCGACCAATAACCAATAGCGGGATCCGGAGATCCATAATGGCTCCCACATATTCAACGATGACTTTAGTGATCGAATGAACCATTCACATACATTACCAATTCCCTTTGTCTCGCGATATTTTTACTTGTCCGAGGTTTGATCTTCGGTATCACTCTATACCTTGTTCAACCTCGTCTCCGACAAGTACTCTTTACTCGTATCGTGGTATGTGGTCTCTTATGAACTCATTCATATGCTTGCAAGACATTAGACGACATTCCACCGAGAGGGCCCGGAGTATATCTATCCGTCATCGGGATGGACAAATCCCATTGTTGATCCATATGCCTCAACTCATACTTTCCGGATACTTAATCCCACCTTTATAGCCACCCATTTACGCAGTGGTGTTTGGTGTAATCAAAGTACCTTTCCGGTATAAGTGATTTATATGATCTCATGGTCATAAGGACTAGGTAACTATGTATCGAAAGCTTATAGCAAATAACTTAATGACGAGATCTTATGCTACGCTTAATTGGGTGTGTCCATTACATCATTCATATAATGATATAACCTTGTTATTAATAACATCCAATGTTCATGATTATGAAACTAATCATCCATTAATCAACAAGCTAGTTTAAGAGGCATACTAGGGACTTCTTGTTTGTCTACATATCACACATGTACTAATGTTTCGGTTAATACAATTCTAGCATGATATATAAACATTTATCATAAACATAGAGATATAAATAATAACTACTTTTATTATTGCCTCTAGGGCATATCTCCTTCAAACCCCTCATCAATCTCACATTATGACCTCTGGTCTGAACCGATTCCGTTAACTTGCTAATTTGAGCTTATTCCTCTAGAGTCGATATCAGCGTATCGGCTTTGTTATTCTGAAGTCGATGCCTGTGCATCGGCTGTATTTTCATACTGTTATCTCCGTATGTTTTCTCAAGTCGATGTCTGCGCATCGGCTGTGATTTTTTTTTTACTGGCCGATTTAAAATCGGCCTCCATACCTTACTGCCCATCATCCCACATGCTTGGGAAATACTTCTTGAGGTGTTGACCATTGACGGCTCATCGGGAACTTCTGTCCGTCCAACTCTTTCAACATGTATGCATTACCCTTCAAGGCCTCGGACGACTTTGTACGGACCGTGCCAATTAGGAGACCACTTGCCATATGCCTTGTCCCCGGTTCCTAACGGCAACACAGCCTTCCCATAATAGATCGCCAACTTGAAACTCCTTTGGTCTAACCTTCTTATTGTAGGCACGAGCTACCCTGGCTTTGTTCTCCTTAATCTTCTCCAACGACCAAAGCCTAAGTTCCGTTGCGTCCTCGATAGTGTCACTCATCAAAGCTGCATATTCTTCCGCTGTCAGATCATTCTGAAACGTGACACGTCTTGATCCAGCCGTAATTTCCCAAGGTAATACGGCTTCCTGTCCATAGACAAGCTGGTACGGCGAAGTCTTTATAGCTCCATGGCACGACATGCGGTAGGCCCATAATGATTCTGATAACTTCTCATGCCAATCCCTAGGGTTCTCGTCAATCTTTCTCTTGATCAGCTTGATTAAGCTCTGATTGGACGCTTCAGCTTGCCCATTAGCCTGAGCATAGTACGGAGATGATCGGATCAGTTTAATCCCCATGTCATCGCAGAATTTCCTGAATTCTTTAGAAACAAAGACCGAACCTCTATCGGTCGTGATAGTTTGGGGAATCCCGAACCTATGAATCACGTGTTCTTTCACAAACTTGATCACATCTTCTGATTTTACCTTCTTCATAGGGAAAGCTTCCACCCACTTGGTGAAGTAATCTGTGATGGCCAAAATCCATTCATGTTTTTTACTCGACGCCGGATGGATTTTGCCGATCATGTCCATGCCCCACCCTCGGAACGGCCAAGGCTTGATGATAGGGTTCATCGCCGATGCTTGGTACCATCCGAATCTTCCCAAACATCCGGCATGCTTGGCACCCCTTGTAGTAATTGAAGCAATCTTCAAGCATGGTGGGCCAATAAAACCCCGAGCGCCCGATTAGCCACTTCATCTTGTGAGCCGACCGATGAGTTCCACGAGCGCCTTCATGCACCTCATGTAAGAGCCGATTAGACTCAGTTGGTCCCAAGCACTTGAGTAGTAACCCTTCCAACGTCCTGTAGAACATATCGTCTCCTATGAGGACATACTTCATGGCTTTGTATCTTATCCGTCTAGGTGCCCCCCGAGCCGAATCTTTTAAGTAATTGAAGATTTCGGCTCTCCAATCATCCTGTTCCAGGAATTGCACCTGAACTTCGACCCTTCGGGTATATCTATGTAGCTCGACGCCATTTGTGCGAGATTGTTGGCCTCGGTGTTTTGGGATCTTGGGACCCAATTAAAGTTGATGTACCGAAGCTGTGTCATCAACTCACGGCATTCCATCCAATATGGGAAAAGCGATTCACTCTCGCACTTATATTCATCCGTGAGCTGGTTAATCACCAACTTGGAGTCTCCAAAAAGCTCTATCGCTCTGCCCCGGCTTCCAATAGCAACTCCATCCCCTTACGTACCGCCTCATATTCTGCTACGTTGTTGGTGCAAGGGGTAGATAATCTGATGGAGAAGGAGTACTCTGCCCCCCGAGGCGACACGAGCAGAATGCCGATGCCACAACCATCGTCGCAAGCCGATCCATCGAAGAACATAGCCCACGCACGTATAGATAGTGCTGCTATATTGGTACTGATTCGCTCAGCTATGAGATCGGCCAACGCTTGCCCTTTGACTGCTTTCGCAGGCTGATACCGGAGATCGAACTCTGACAACGCAAACATCCACTTACCCAGTCGGCCTTTCAACACAGGGGCCGACAGCATGTGCTTGACAACGTCTGACTTGCATATGACGAAGATCTCCGCCGTCAAAAGGATGTGATGCAGCTTGGTGCAGGTAAAGAACAGGCAGATGCACAATTTCTCGACCTCAGGATACCTTGTTTCCGCGTCCAACATCCTTCTGCTGAGGTAGAAAACGACCTTTTCAACGCCCTCGTAGAGTTGCACCACTACCGAGGCGATGGACGTGTCAGCTACTGACAAGTAGATGTAGAACGGCCTGTCTTGCTGGGGCGGAACTAGCACAGGCGGCGTCGTCAGATACCGTTTAATTTCATCAAACGCCTGCTGCTGTTCTGCCCCCCAGTGAAATTCGTCATCGGATTTAGTCTTCACCAACGCCATGAACGGCTCGATCCGTCCTGACAGGTTAGAGATGAATCGGCGGACGAAGTTGATCTTGCCGATAAGACGTTGGAGCTCCTTCTTCGTGGTGGGCGGCTGCATGGTACGCACTGCCTCCTGACTTTTCAGGCCGATCTCAATTCCTCGTTCATGAACCAAAAATCCTAGGAACTGACCGGCCGTCACGCCAAAGGCACACTTCTTTGGGTTCATTCTCAGTCCGAACTTCCGAGTTCGGTCTAGGACGCGTCGCAAATCTCCCAAGTGTCCCTCTATAGAGACAGACTTGACTACCACGTCATCGATGTAGATTTCCACCAACTTGCCGATCAGATCGTGAAATATATAATTCATGGCTCTTTGATACGTTGCGCCAGCATTCTTCAACCCGAAGGTCATGACCACATATTCAAACAAGCCTACTGCCCCTGGTACTCTGAATGCGGTCTTGTGTATATCTTCTGGAGCCATGAAGATCTGGTTATAGCCGGCGTTGCCATCCATGAAGCTTAAAACCTTGTGGCCAGCAGCTGCATTGATCAATGTTTCTGCCACAGGCATCGGATACTCATCTTTTGGAGTGGCTCTGTTAAGATCTCGGAAATCGATAGCTACACGCCACCGGCCATCCTTCTTTTCTACAGGAACGATACTGGAGATCCATTCAGCATACCTGCATGGCCTGATGAATCCGGCGGCCAACATCTTCTCGATCTCTTTCTTGACCTCTTCCAGGATTTCGGCCTTCATCTGACGTGCTCGTTGTTGGAATGGCCGAAATCCTTTCTTAAGGGGGAGCCGATGTTCAATGATGCTCCTGTCTAACCCAGGCATCTCTGTGTAGTCCCATGCAAAGCAATCCGGGTATTCTTTCAATAGAGCAATCATCTGACTCCTGAGCTGTGGATCTAACTTCCTGCTGATAAAAGTTGGCCGAGGCTTATCCCCAGGGACGATGTCGACTTCCTCTAGCTCATCAGCCGAGGTGAACCCATACCCTAGCTTTCCGTCACCTGTGAGGTCGACGCCGAATACTGGGAGAGCCGGTGGTGCGTATAATACGGTCCGATCGGCTGGAATCGGCCTCCATCTTGATCATCACCGGGATCTTGTGGCGGTGTCGGGGCCGATCGCGTGGACCAGCTCCCTCTTCATCTTCGCTATGAGAGCAGCCGCCCTCGTCACTACCCCTACCAGGGCGGTACCCAAGCTCTACCATGTTGATGTTGAACAAGTGTCCTGGTTGGCCATGGGAGCGGGTTCTGTGGAAAGAGCCGATGAGGTCGGCCTGGAGGACTGCCTTGATCTCGTCATGCTTCTTCTTGAGTTCGTCAGGCAGATCCTCGTACTTGACCGGAGTGCTTTCCGCCATCTCGGATGTAGATGGCGATGCGGTGGATGTCGAAGATTGTCCCACCGGGCGTGCCAGAATGTGTTGCGGTCGAAACCCACCGGCGGGCAGCGGCCGGCAACACCGTAGAGCCGGGAACAACTAGGGCTGCGGCTGGCCCCGGTCCCTCGGAGCGACGGCCCGCAAAGCCTTCCGGTCACACGTCCGATGCTGTCGCAAGGGCGTGCCACCTGACCTATACCGGTCGGGAAGGTGTTGGATGATGCCTCGCTTAGTTTCCTGCATGGCATACACGTAAACGTTAAATACGAGCCTCGATCGGCTCTCGGGTTGTCCTGTGAATCGGCTCAAAGAGCCGATCCACCCATGATTCGTACGAGGTGCACGAATATATGGTGGTCCTGCTTGATCAAGATAAAGCTAATGCGATCTACGACGATTTAGGGTTTTCACCGCATAATCGGATCATCCTACTCACGATTGGGCCTCGCGCTCGCGTACGGTGATCGTAAGCCGATCCTAGACAGGGCCTAAAAACCAACACGAGGTTGATCCCCGGAACATCCTGTCTAGGGCTAGCAAACTACACCCTACACGCCGCTGGATCCTCCAACCCTTTGTAAGGCCTAACTATTGCGGATGTTAAACTAATCCTTGAAGAACAAGGAACAACCGTAACAGATCGGATCTACTAAACGATGATCAAGCGGGGTGCCGCCCCTACACCTAAAATAGGTGTAAGGGCGGCTAGATGTATAAGGGTTGCACTACGACAGCATATGATACGAAGAATAATGCTAACCCTAACACATCTAAGATAACTACGTTGCTCGCCATCAAAAAGGCTTCAGCACGAGCAACGCATGAACAACGTAGGTAGGCTTGTGCTGCCTAGATCGCAAGATGCGATCTAGGCAGCATGGTGCTTACCGGAGAAACCCTCGAGACGAAGGAGTTGGCGATGCGCCGAGATTTATTTGTGTTGAACGTTGGTTGTTGTTTATTTCATAAACCCTAGATACATATTTATAGTCCAAGGGACTTTCTAATTCAGGCGTGCACCTAACCGTGCACGGGTAAAACTCTAACTCCTAATCTAAGATACGACCTACTATATTACAGATACACGGGCACGCTAGCCCAAACTTTGCATATGAGGCCGATTCACATATTTCTTCCGTATATAATCTTTAAGCCCATCTTGATCGCGGCACACCTCTAACCTGGTCAAATTCCGGTGATAACAAGCTTATGAAAATGCTAGACTCTTTAAAGAGAAGGTTAAGAAGTGGCATGATAGGAGAATTCTTAAGAGAAAGTTCCATGTTGGTGAGAAAGTTCTATTGTATAGGTCTCGTCTCATATTTTTTGCAGAAAAATTACTCTCAAAATGCGAATTACCTTTTATTATTAAAGAGGTGTATTGTTCCGGTGCAATAAAAATTGCTTCGCCGAAAGATAATACTACACAAGTGGTGAATGGACAAAGACTCAAACATTATATTTCTGGAGATTCTTATAATGAAGATATTGATATTATTCAAGTGGTGACTCCAGAAGAATTTATTAAGGAGCAAATCCAGGAAACTGCAGAGTCCGTTTTCAAATAGGTAATAGTTTTAGTAACAAAAAGTTTGCTTTAAACTTTCCAGCTTATATTTTTGTAGTTTTTATTAAATATGAAAAATACGAGATGAAAATTGGTAGGAGATGGTGCCCGCGGGCACCACACCACCCCTAGGCGCAGGCTAGCCCCAGGCCGCGCCTAGGCCTGGTGTGGGAGCCCCGGAGCTTCTCTCCGACCCGGTTTCGCCATGTACCTTCCTTTTGTTATGAAACGTTTTGCTATATAATCCCCCGGATCCCCCGAGGTCCTTATTTCGTTTTCTCGTCGCGTTTTTGTTTTGACTTGTTTATGTCCAGATGTCATCCCGGGGTTCATCTTCAGAGGATTGCGAGCTGCGACGCAGGCGCGAGCTCCTCCGTGATCTTGATCGGGAGACCCTTGTTGGATGGATGGAGGAAGTAAAGGAGATATCATCAAGCAAAGAGGGACAAATTGCTGCAGGATCAAGGGCAAGAAAACCTACCTTTGTAGGATCAATTAATACTGGACGTGCTTTTTCTCATAATATGCATGGACCAATACCACCAGTTCCAGACCTCAGTTCCTTCCCTATAGCAGAGGAAGCCATTCGAGTCACCGATGAGTTTGTGATAAATATCGAGCTCTGAAGAATGAGGTGGATATCTTCAAGAGGAGCACAACATGCTTCGCAGGATGCTAGAGAATTTTCTTACTCAAATTAAGGATGCACCACCACCACCGAAGGAGTAATTCTTCATTGGTATTGGCATCCCCTTGGCTTGTTCCAAGCTTGGGGGAGTACCGCGGTATCACACTATTATCTTTTACCTTTTTTACTTTTCAGTAGAGTCATATCATGAGTAGTGAAGTTATCATATAGGATAGTTTGCAGTGTGGAAGTATCTCTCCTTTAGTCGATTATCTATGTATCCCTTGGTGTGAGTTGTCGTTATGGAATACTAATGAGAAGTTTTTATCATTTACTTTCTGCACACCTTATTTTAGTTTGTAATTTCTGTCATATGATTAATCTTGTTGATTAATATTGGTATCACTTTGGGCGCATCAAGTAATTCTAGTTGGTCTTGGCAAACTTAGCATTGGTCAGTAGGAACAATACTTTGAGGCTTGAGTAGAAAAGAGAGAAATAAATGTAGATACATTATTCCATTATCTTTTATTCTTGTTGGCTCATAAGCTTAGTATTTTTAAGTTAAAATTGTATTTACTTTCAAGGAAGATTGCATGATTGTTTTCTATCACTTGTATATTTGTCTATTTCACTCAACTCTTATGCTTGCTACCCAGCCTTGCTAGCCAAATATATGTATTGAGATGGAATGCTTCTCCTGCATTCAAACCTTGAACCAAAAACCCATGCCATTTGTGTCCACCATATCTACCTATATGTGGTATTTCACCGCCACTCCAAAGTAATTTGCTTGTGTGCTATCATTAAAACCTTCAAAAGCTATTACCTATTTTGTGCTCCTGTTTTAGCTCATGAGTAGGGTTGAAAATGAAAGGGAAACTTTTCGTCCGATTCCGAAGAAAAAGGAAATGGAGGGCCAAATACGGAAAAGGAAGCGGTATTTTGCGGAAGGGAAACGGAAACGGCAAAAGTATAAATGGAAACGGAAAAGAAAACGAGGGAGCTCTTTCCGACGGAAACGGAAATGGTAGAGGAAATTTCGGAAAAATAAATACGGAAAGTTTCCGGAAATATAACCCAGAGAGACCCGTGCATTTAGTAGGCCTATATTTACACATGAGATCAGGATAGCCACGTATCAAATCCACTAATTACTCTAACCCTAATCACTACGTATATATGTGTGAACTTCCGTGCTTCTCGAAGTTTTAAACTACGTGTGTTACTTTATGTTGAATTGCCACTTGTCGAAGTTAAGTGATATATCTTGTCTTATTATTTATTTCTTTATGTGTCTCTTTCGATCTACGAATAAAGATATTATGCCGCATTGTGTTGTGGCAAATATCCGTTTTCGTAACATGTCCGCTACGTATCCGTTCCGTATTCATATCCGATGATTTCCGTTTCCATATTCGTTTCCGGAGATCCCGATTCCATTTTCGATTCCGACATGATAGAGGGAAACAAAAACAATAAGCCATGTTTCCGTCCGTTTCCGTTTCATTTTCAACCCTACTCATGAGGAAGCGTTGGATGCTTTATTATCTCTTTCATGTTTATTTTGGCTTCACACCTTGACTAGCATGCATAATGTGTTAGTACTTAATATTGCAAAAAGAGCAGGCAAGCGGGTGCCCACCCCACTGAAATATAAAATGACCCAATAATCAAAATCGATCTCCTAACACTATGTACTTGAGAAATCATGAACTTAGCTTGTTCAAACAAAGGAGAAGAGGAACTTTATTGTTCTGTCTATGGGATCCGCTCTTGAAGCCATTAAACATGAAAGGATGATAAATCATTTGATGTCATTCGTTGACATAGACATACGCCACTCTCATAATTACATTTTCCTACCTCTGATTCATTTTTTAAAAAAAGCTCTAGCACATGAGTAATCTTGATTTCCTTTGCGAAGGGCCTATCTTTTACTTTTATTTTGAGTCAGTAAACCTATTCCCTTGATCTCAAGGAAGCATTTGAGTTGTTGTGATCCGACCATTTATGTGTGTTGATGTATTCAATCATATCTTTTACCCTTCCTTGTGTAGCACAATGATTTTATCTGAATGAATATAACTTTGAAAGTTATCAATAAATGTAAAGAGACGGTAATGATTTTGCATGTGATTTCTGCAATATAATCTCTAATATAAAGACTCTGCTCGAAATACAATTACAATATGTTAATTGTTCTCTGACCAAGAACACAAGTTTGCCATCACCAATTATGATTTTCTCTGTGCACCTCTATTAGTGAATCCTTACTCATTGCAAGTTGAGTTATAAGAGGAATTTGTTGTCTATAATGACTTGTGTATTGGTAAGTGTGATGCTTCTTGTCCGTATTTTGTTTATCGACACTTCACTCCATAAACCCGTGGTCTGGTTTACTAAGTTTAGTTTTCGCTTGGGGACAAGTGAGGTCTAAGCTTGGGGGGAGTTGATACGTCTAAACTGCATCACTGTTTTATATCATAATTTACTATTATTCATTGATATATTTCGTATTTAGAAATGATACTTGTGTTATTTCATCTATTTTTGCATGTTTGATGATTATTTGAGAATTAACTACCGGAGTCAGAATTCTGCTGGAAAAAAGGACCGTCAAGATACCATATTTCTGAAGAACATGAATTCCCAGAAAATACCCAGAAATTCATATTTTTCCAGATGCCGGAGGAAGCCAGAAGGGGAGCCTGAGGTGGGCCAGGATGGGCCTACACCACCCCTAGGCGCGGGCCACCCCCTGGCCGCGCCTAGGCATGGTGTGGTGGCCCTGGCCCACCACTGACAGCGTTCCATCGCGTATTTCATCCCCCGAGAACCCTAAACAGAGGGAGAGCGAACAAAGAAATATTCCGCCTCCGCGACGGAGCGGAAAATCACATAGAGAGAAAAGCTCTCCGGCAGGCAGAAATCTGCCGAAAAAATTCCTTCCCGGAGGGGGGAAATCGTCGACATCCTCACCATCATCGAGCTGGACTTCATCGGGATCATCATCATCATCATCTCCAGCACCAGCACCATCATCTCCACCATCTCCACTCCGCCCCGCTGTAACATTTTGAGTTTGATCTTGTTTAGTTCATAGGAGAAACTTTTCCAATGTTAATTACTTCTTGTAGTTGATGCTATTGAGTGAAACCATTGGATTAAGGTTTACATCTAGATTGTTATTTATCATTATATCACCTCTGATCATGATCCATATGATGTCTTGTGAGTAGTTCGTTTAGTTCTTGAGGACATGAGAGAAGTTAAGATGTTAGTGTGGAACTATGTTAAGTTATATTTAATGGTTTGATATTTAAGTTGTTGTATTATTGTTCTAGTGGTGTCATGTGAACATCGACTACATGATACTTCACCTTTATGGGCATAGTGGAATGCATCGTGTATTTGGCTACTAATTGTGGGGTTGCGGGAGTGACATAAACCTAAACCCCCGTTGGGAAACCAGTGCATGAGGCATTGTAGGATCTCAAAATTTAAGGCTGTAATTAGATTTATCTTAATTACTTTCTTATAGTTGCGTATGCTTGCAAGGGGTATAATCACAATTATGCAGTAGTCCATGTAGGGATAGTGCATTAGCGTAGGTTCACCCACACAACACCTACCAAACCGATAAAGATTATTCAGCTGCGTGAAGCGAAAACACTTGACAGAATTCCCTTGTGTTCTCAGGAACATTTAGATATCATAAGTAAAAGAACCGGCTTGTCATTTGCTCTAGAAAGGATTGGGTCACTCGCTGCAATTATTATTACTAAATTTTATTTACTCGTACTTTATTTATTTGCAACATCAAATACCCTTGAAAACCTGTTTGCTAGTGTTTACGTTGAATCATTGATCAAAACTACTTGTCAATATCTTTTGCTCCTTATTGGATTCGACACTCTTATTTATCAAAAGTACTACGATACACCCCCTATTCTTGTGGGTCATCAGTCAGTTCCATTTCCAAATCTCTTAACTGTGGAGCTTGGTTTGAACCTACCTTTTGTGTATTCTAGGACCTGAAGATGAGGAGACTTTTTGGGACCGGGACAGAGGGTGATGGACTGTACTACCTGGACAATGGAGCTGGTGCTCTTGCCCTTTTTGTTAGTGCCTCCTCAAAATACGAGTTATTGTTGTATTACCATAGGCTCGGTCATATAGCTTTCAAGGTTATGTCTCATATGTTTCTCTCTCTTTTTGCATCATGTTCTCGGGAGGTCTTATGTGTCATGCATGGAAACTAGCTAAGCACACAAGAACCACCTATCCGAGTAACCAAAAAAAAGTTTATATGCTATTGAGGATGTTCATTCTGATGTTTGGGGACCTAGAGATATCCCATCAATCTCCGGTTTCTTGTACGGCGTTTAGTTATTATTTTAGTCATTGTATTTGTCTTTACTAAAGCAAAAGAGTGATGTTTTCTCTAGCTTTTTTGGATTTCTATGCTTTGATAAGGACACAATATGTTGCAAATATTAAAATGCTTACTAATAATGACACCAAATATGTTAGCAAGGATTTTGATTGTTCTCTATCTTCTAGAGGCATTATACACCAAGCTACATGTGTAAATAGAAATTTACTTGAGGTTACTCACTCTCTCATCTATGATAACAAAATAGAAGCACCCCACTAAAAGCATTTCTCTTAACATGCAAGCTTTCCACCTCATCAAGCATCTTTAAACAATCCTAACTTGCCACCTAAACCAATCCACCATCTTTTTTTATTACTAAATAGGAGCACCCACTATAAATTTTTGGAGCAAACATGTGAAGCGATGTTGTCATTTATTCTGTTCACGATACTCTTCGTCTCCCTCCACACGTACCGCCCATCTTCATTCTCTCCAGTTTCCACTAACTCTCACGCAAGAAATGAACTGATGCATTTACTTATCTCACACTGACGCACTCCATAGAACCGGCTTCTCTTCGTCTAGGCTGTTTGGCACGCTATATATATGGAAGTCCTCTCCTGTTCATTCCTCCACTATGAATGCCTCAATGCCCATCCAGGCATCCTCCACGTACATCTCCATGGAGCTCAGCCCAAGTAGCAGTCTGCCATGTATACAATCCTCTTGGATTTTCAAGACATTGCAGCCCCTGACGAGATCATCATTGAATCAAAACCGAGTGATGGCCACCCTGACCATGCAGTTCAGGACGATCAACTCTCTGGCCATCAGCGTACTCCAGCATGCCGTGACGTACTCTGCCAATTCCATGTTATGCATTGTGATGCCAAATTCACATGCACTGTATCTCAACTATAATTAGCACATGCATATTATTGTGGATTCATTTCGTTGTTATTTCTGCAGATCCGAACTTTTTCCAGGGGATTCCCCCAGATTGTAGCCTTGATCTGAATGAGCAAAGATAGAAGGAGCTGGTATTAAGGTGTTCGTACATTAGTCTGTGGGTTGTATGATCTGTACCTGATTCACTGGATGAGATATATCATTGCCTTCCATTCGTTTGACAAGGCAATTGAGATATCTACGCATACATGTTTTAAACTCACTTTTGTCACTGTACCGACACATCCATTCCATATATCTCGACGGGTCATAATAACTCACAATTATAGGCTGACGTAACCCCATTGTATGTGCCCTAACTCACAATTAGGTAATTACAGATTAAAATAGACAAACCTCTTCCATCAGCTGTCATATATAAATTCAGGTATATGTTTCACTCAAAAGGATTAAAAATGATTTTAGTGGTGCATATTTAGTTTGTTCTAAAAAAAATCTGTTTTCCCTAAATTTCAAGATAATCATTATTGCCGCCTGATTCTAGCAATTGCAGGTTCTATACAGTTTTGAAATGTTGGATTTGTGCCATATATATGTGGAGTGCTGAATCTATAAATTCAATTATTTTATTAGTTCCACTTTAATATGTACGTAATGATTTTTGTTTCAGCCATGCAATGCATATTCTGGCAACTGAAACTTGAAAGTACAAATATTTGTATGTGTTGTTTTGTAAACGTTTGTTCCATTTCTCATACCACAAACTTTATTAGCTCTACTATCAACTATCATGGCATGTACTGTATTTTCTGTATATTTGTTCTCTGAATACTTCAAGCCCTTTTATAGTCCGAACATACGCAATTTCTGTCTATTGTTTATTATAAGAGAATTTGGTAACGTCCTAATTTTTATAATTTTCTTCAATTGGTCACCGCAGCAAAGCGCGGTGAACCATCTAGTGTTTACAGTGAATGTATCTAAGTTCCTATGGGGGAGGCAATCAAAACAACAATTTCATAACTTGTACCACTTCATATTTTACAATATAAAACCATGCTTTAGAGTTTAACTGGTCTAATCCTTACATTGTGCCACCCAAAGTTTTTGGTTGTGTTTGCTTTGTCCATGCTTATAGAAATTTTGTTGAAAACTTGACACATGAGTTGTTTGTTGTGACTTTGTTGGATAATCGCCACACCAAAAAAGTTTATCTTTGTTGGTGTCCCTCTAAGCTTTGGTTTTTTGTAAGTATGGATGTGACATTTAGAGAAGACGAACCATTTTATGGCTTTCCCAATGATTCTAGCACCATTATCATATCGCCCAATTCCAGCTGGATTGGCCGAGAGGGGAGCAAGACATGTGCAGCAGAGGAAGAGTCGTTCTTAATGAACCAAACTCAAGTATGTACGTTTTCCAATGTACCAAGTGCACCTCAAATCCAGTATAGTACAAGTGGGTAGGTGGATTTTTCATGATTCTTTTCATGGTAGCTCGTTTAATGATTCATATTGGAGGAGGCAGAAGCATCCGATGGTTTGACATCCAATTCTCTAGACATTGTGCATCCATGTCACAACACTCTCTAGCTCCAAGTTTATCTCTACCTAATTTAGTGCAACAAAGGTATTGATCACTCACCCAATGATCTTGCTTCTGGTAATTCAGTAGATAATCTACCTATTGCTTTGAGTAAGCATAATAGCCAGTCCAATATTCCGCCACATATGAAGATTGTGTAGGATACAAAAATAACATTGCTAGTTTCCTCTACTACAATTTTTTTTTTTGTAGCTCTTAGTTCTGAAGATACATTACTTCTCTTGATTATGTTATTATACAAAAAGAAACTAGGACATGGCAATGAACCCGAAGTAGAAAGCGGCTATGCTCGAAGTGATAAGAGATTTGGAAGGAAAAAAAAATAGAACCTAGGAGCTTGTTAGGTTGTCTCCGGCAGACTATAGGTTGCAAATGGATGTTCACGGTGAAGCAGAACCTAGATGGTAAGGTTGAATGGTCTGAAGCACAACTACTAGCAAAAGGGTACACACAAACATATGAGATCATCTATGACAAGACGTTTGCACCTGTCACAAATATGTACTCTGTAAGAGTGCTCATCTCTTGTGCAACTAATTTAGGGTGGGATCTTTTCCAGCTTGATGTTAAAAATGCCTTCCTTCACAGTGATTTACAAGAAGAAGTATATATGCAGATTAGAAGGTAACATGATTCCCTTGTGGAGATCATTGTATGGCTTAAAGCAATCTCCATGTGCTTGGTTTCATCACTATAGGTGGGCAATTTTACAGATGGATACAAACGAAGTAATGTTGATCATACATCATTCTACAAGCGTAATGGAAGCAAGATAGCCATTTTGATTGTTTATGTGGATGACATAGTGTTCATGTGAAATTATTGTGAAGAGATTATTTTCTGTAAAAGGAAGTTATCTTAAGAGTTTGAAATCAGCTCAAAATATCCTTATCTTACCCCAAAAATGTACATATTAGATTTACTCAAAGAAGAAAACCTATGTGAGCCCTGGTTCAAAAAGAATTCTACCAAAGATCAGTTGGTAAATTGATATATATCTCTGATAACCGACCATATATTGCTTTTGTCGTGAGTGTGGTAAGTCAATTTATTCTTGATCCTCGTTCTCGTTATATGGATGATGTCACTCGGATTTTTTGATACCTAAAGAGTTGTCCTGGTCGTGGCCTACTTTATACCTCCAAAAGGTAACATCAGAGTACAATGTTATACTGATGTGGATTCGGCAGGGTCACTAGCAGATAGACGATCTATATGTGGTTATTTTACATTTGTTGGAGATAATGTGGTCACATGGCCTAGTAAGAAACAACATGTGGTCGTAGGTTCGACGGCTGAAGCATAGTTTAGGGCAATGGCACATGGTGTATCTGAAGTGTTATTGTTGCACATTCTCTTAGGTGAACTTGGACTACTCCGAACTTGTCGGACAAAACATGTTGAAATTGATCACCATTTTATACAGGAGAATCTACATCAAGGAGTAATATGCATGCCCTACCTGAGCTCATCAAATTAATTGGCTGATGTTCTTGCGAAAGGGTAGCCTGGACGTTTGTATTATCTTTTTTTGTGCCAAGATGGGCCTCTACAATGTTTTCCCCATTTTGAGGGCGTGTGTTGCGAAATGTAAATATTGATCTTTATAGAGACTAACTTGTAACATGTCCTACTTATGTATATGTAGGACATAAATGGGGCACGCGCTAGAACAGTCTAGTCTAGCTCTCACAGGAGAAACTCCCCACTTGCTTAAAACCTTGTGCAGATGAAATCCTAAAATTTCACACTGATCTGACTATGAAATTTCAGAAGCATTGTTTTGCTAGAAAGAATGTAACAGAAAGTCAGAAACAAAGACGAAAAATGCCCGAATCACGCAGAACGGTCTTCATCATAATAAGTCCGTTCCGGTACCCACCTACTCAAAAAAAAACAAGCTGCAAAGTTCGTTTGTAAATCGCAATTTCTTCTTCTTCTTCCTAACAAAAAAGGGGTCAAAATGTTTTCAAAATCACACGGCACCAGGTCCGGTGGGGATTGGCTGGTATCCGTCGTGTCGATCAGACGAGGCGTCGCCGGAACTGATGGGGATGCACTTGATGAGAGCGCCAACGACGAGACTGAAGGACCCGATCAGTACGCTCATGAGCCACAGCCAGCCACTGAGGTGCACGGTGCCGGCGAACGTCCCCAGCAGCTCCACGAGGATCACCTGGAACACGACGGTGGCGGTAACCACCGCCGAGAAGACCCAGCTGCTGAACATGCCGCTGAAGACGTTGATCTTCTCCATCTCCCGGCTGTTCACCTCATTGAAAACCTGTTACACAAATCATGGAAAGCAGAATATTTTTATACATTTGTGTTTTGATTTCTTAGTTCTTAGAGAATCTGCATGAGGAAAATTGGGTACCTGGCAAAAGACGAATGTGTTGAACACAAAGGTGTTTAGCAGGTCGTCGTTGTTGTTCATCTGCAGAAGGCTGTCCCCTCTGAAGAGGAGGATGCCGAGCACAAGGAGCTGGTAGATACTCTGCCCGGTGATGTTCCTCCACATGACCTTTGTGATGAAGTTGTCGCCCCTTCCCACGGGTGGCCTCCGCATCATTGCATCACTCGGCGGCTCGGTGGCCAGTGCGAGAGCGCCAAGAGTGTCCATGATCAGGTTCACCCACAGCAGCTGGACGATCGTCAATGGCGCGCTCCCTGAAGTATTAGAAGGTTTGGTCAAGAGAGTGCACAGATGGCAGGGACTTGTGTGTGTGTGTGTAAAATCAATGGAGTCTAGCTTTGTGTACCTGTGAATGCTGCCGAGACGAAGTTGACCATGAGGGCGACCACGTTGACGGTGAGCTGGAACTGCACAAACTTCTGGATGTTGATGTAGACGGAGCGGCCCCATTTGGCGACGTTGATGATGGTCGAGAAGTTGTCGTCCATGATGATCACATCGGCGTTCTCCTTGGCAACCTGATAACTCGCAAACAACAGTTGTAACTCAACCACACGACTCCTTCAGAAACGGCATGGAGTACAATACAAACCTCTGTTCCGGCAATGCCCATGGCGAGTCCAATGTCCGCCTCGTGCAGCGCCGGCGCGTCGTTGGTGCCGTCGCCGGTGACGGCCACAACCTCGTTGAACATGCCTCTGAGGTTGGTCACCAGCGTGTGCTTGTCCAGCGGCAGCGACCGTGCCATCACCTGCAAGACACACCAAAGAATGTCACCATCGGCACCAACGCTCTGCTACGAAGTTCAGAAGAAGCGGAGATTGATGAGTACGTGCCTGGATTTTTGGTATGATCGACCTCATCTGGTCGGGGCTCATCTGCCGGAAGTCAGGCCCCTCGATGGCAACGCCCTCCTCTGTCAGGATGCCGCACTCTCTCGCGATGGCTTTGGCCGTGCTGATGTTATCGCCGGTGACCATGCGAACGTTGATCCCAGCAGCGTGGCAGGTCGCCACGGCCTCCCTCACCCCCGGCCGCAGCGGGTCCTTGATGCCGAACACCGCGATCAGTGTGTACCCGTCGGCGGGGAGCTCGCCCTCGCCGCCCACGTCCTGGTACGCCAGGCAGAGCGTGCGCAGCGCCTCGCAAGCAAACGTGTCGATTGCGCCGGCCACCTGCTTGCCGTAGTTCTTCTCCGTCAGGGACACGATGCTGCCGTGGCGGTCCACGACGACGTTGCTGCACTTGCGAAGGACGACCTCGGACGCACCCTTGAGGTACGCGCGTGGGCGGCCGCCGGCACTGGGGGACGTCACGACCACGCCCATCGTCTTCTTCACCGAGTTGAACGGCTCCACCCTGAGCTTCGCGGCGGCGGCGTGCTCGATGCAGGTGCGCTTCTCCACCCCGAGCCCGAACTCGAGGATGGCCGTCTCGGTGGGCGTGCCCATGACGGTGGTCGTGCCGTCCTTGCCGCGGACAACCTCTGAGCCGGAGCACTGAAAGACGCCCTCCAGCAGCAGCTTCGCGAACCCCTCCGACAGTGCGGACGAAGTGAGCTCCTCGAAGCCCTTAGCGGTGCTCACCGTGGTGGCGCCGCCGGCAGCCCAGACCTTCTCGACGACCATGTGGTTGGTGGTCAGCGTGCCGGTCTTGTCGGTGCAGATGCAGCTAGCCGACCCCATTGTCTCGCACGCCGAGAGGTGCCGCACGAGCGCGCGCTCCTGCATGAGCTTCTTCATGGCGAACGCAAGGCTGAGCGTCACGGCGAGCGGCAGACCCTCCGGGACGGCAACGACGATGATGGTGACTGCCACGGCAAAGAAGTTGAGCACGGACAGCGCGTCCTCCATGCCCCACTCCAGCAGACCGCCGGGGGAACCCGCCTTGCCGTACAAGAACCGCGCCATGAGCACGGTGAAAGTCAGCACAGCGAACGCGAGCCCGATCTTGCCGATGATGGTGGCGACACCGTTGAGCTTAACCTGCAGCGGCGTCTCGTCCTCTCCGCCCTGGCTCAGCGTCTCCATGAGGTTCCCCCACTCCGTCCGCATCCCCACAGCCGTTACCAGCATCCTGGCCGACCCATCCTGCACCTTGGTCCCGCCCAGCAAGAACCTGTTCGTCGTCGACACGTGCACTGGCTCGCTCTCGCCGGAAAGGCTCGACTCGTCCACCACGAAGGAATAACCGTCAACGAACAACCCATCCGCCGGTACCTGGTCGCCGATGGACAGATGCACGATGTCGCCCACGACGATGTCGTAGATGGACACTTTCTGCCGGAACTTGTCACGCGTCACCTGAATCTCGATCTTCTTCTTCTCCCTGTCAAGGTCACGGAACTGGAGCGACTGCTTGTAGTCGCTGGCGGCGGTGATGGCAACGACGAGGAATATGGTGAGCATGATGCCGACGCCATCGTACATGCCGCCGGGAAATCCCTCGGTGGCGACGCCGATGGCGACAGAGACGACGGCGCAGAAGGCCAGCAGCATGAGCGTCATGTCCTGGCAGGCGTCCCACAGGAACATCCAGAACGTGCGCGGCGGCTTCTCGGCGTATTGGTTGGCGCCGTAGACCTCGGTGCGGAGGCCCACGTCGTCGGACTTGATGCCGTCGGCGAGGGAGACGTTAACCTTGCGCGCGAGGCCGTCCACGCCCTTGTGGAGGCGAAGGCTCTTGGAGTCCTTGCCGCGCACCAATGAGGCCAGCTCCTCGGCGCTGATGGAGAAGCCACACTGTCGCGCCAGCTCCGGCAGCGGATGCTCCGTCCGGCGGGCGGCTGCGGCGAGGGGACGGAGGAGCATTGCAAATTTTGTTATCATGGATTGTTTGGTCATAAATCTTATGGAATATGGAATGTTTTTTCAGACAGTGTACATACCATCGATGAACTGCAGTGCGGCCTTCTGCACGTACAGTGCCACCCGAAGCTTTTCCTGTGGAAATGCAACAAAAGATTGTCGGTACATTTTTTCTAAGTAATTGTTAAAACTCAGTGGAACAGCTTGTACCATTTGGTTCATAATTTATGATTTAAGGTGACAATAAAAGATAATTTACTTGTCATCTGAATTCTTTTGGACTTGGATGGTGTATATGTGCATCTCGTGTAACGTATAAATGCCTCTTTGGTTCACAGTATTGGAAAACAAATGAATAAGAAAACAGAGAAATCTAAAGGATTGTAAAACACAGAAAAATGTAGGAATAGTCGTTTAGATGAAATACATGAAAAACACACAAAACAAGGTTGTGTCTTAAAAATGAAATTGGAATAGATGTTCCAAAATCCTATGGGACCGGAACATAAGAATTCAATCCACATAAATCTAAGTAGCATCATTCATTTGATACAAAGGCAGTTCATAGGAAAATCCTAAGTATTGGAATCATACAAAAGTCCCGTGAAATTCCTACAATCCAAAGAGAGCATAAAAGGTTAATAGATTCATGAAAAGTCGTCTTTTCAAACCATGTCATGTTGTTTATCATGTTAGTGGCATGGCAAAATAGTGTATTACTCCCTCTGTTTAATTTGAACCCCAAAATATCTTATATTTAGGAAAATGTCTTATATTTAGAAACATAGATAGTACTTTCATAAAAATAAGGTGTATATTTTTAGTTAAAAGTCAACATGTTACAAGTTTGACCAATATTGTATGTTATAAATATAAACATCTAAACTATTCAACGAATACACTATGAAAATATATTTTGTGGTGCTAAAGTTGATTTGGTAGTATATATGTTCATATTATTTTCTATATTATATCGGTTAAAGTTACAGTACATTGACTTTTGACTAAAAACATATGCCATGTTTTATAAAAGTGAGGGAGTAAGTAATAAGGAGTGACTAATTCTCCATGAAAAGACAATTATCTTAATTCTCAGATTACTAATAGTACTTGTATATCTTGTGCTACCTTCACTATCAATTATCAATACAAGTTTGACCAATATTGTATTCCAGGTCCTTGAGCTCATCATTGGTAGAGTTCTCGGTGGAGCCACTACTCCTCCCCTCTGCCAATTCTTCTGGTCGAAGGGCGACCTCGGGGAGTTCGTCCCCTGTTATTCTGGAGTTCATCAGCACCGGATCCTCGACGACTGATGCCGTCTTGCCGATGCTTATCATGGCCGAAGGGCGGCCCTCCTTCTTCTCCCTCCCGGCCGGCGTGCCAAAGGGGAGGGTCTTTAGCAGCTCTGCCGTGGCGATCAACGCCTGCGTGTCTCCAAGTGGTGCTGTCCCCGGCGACAGCGTGGGTGGCCATGGCGTAGAGCTAATCCACACCTCCGGTGGAGGAGGACCCGATGGCGTTTTGCACTATTTTTTCAGGGTCCCTTTTGTAAAAGATGAGGTCTGCAATGTATTTTTCTTTCTTTCAGAAGTCCTCTATGTAACTTGTAAGCCCACCGCTCCTGAGTAAATGCAGCTACTGGACCTTTCATGGTCCTTCCTTTGTTCAAAAAAAAAAAAAAAAAAAAAAAAAAAAAACGCTAATACTTGTATTGTTACAATTGATTTTAGTAAAGTATTTAAACCAGATAAACCCATTGATTTCTTCCATATATATTCTTGCCCACTTAAGTTCTTTTTTGTTTGTGTTAACGTGCCGGAGCAGATTCTTGGAACAAAGTTGCGCACCTATTCGTGCTAGTACTAGATCCCAAAAAGAAGTCATTCGCTGGTGTTCAAGACTTCATGAAACCTGACATTTAATTAAGGAAGGTCAATTCTTCCATATACGTTATACTGCATGAAGACAGTGAAGCTCTCTCCTCTCTCTCCTCTCAGTGAGAGTCATCTCTCAACTTTTTTTTATCTCTTATTAAGGACCGCTTATTAAAGCATGTTTATGTGATTTGCCGGTGTACTTCAGCACATGTAACTGTCCTAGTATCTGCATTGCAGTTTACTGTTTTCCAACAAATTCAGTTGACCAGACCAGAGAATTTCATGGCCGACTTTTGAATGTAAATACTGCGAAAAATTGACTAGCAATCCTAACGCATTGCAGATTAAAGACGAATTAATCCGGCGCAATTGTACTTGTATCAAATTAATCGAGCCATGGCCATGCACGCAGGCGCAGTAGATTGACTAATACCCCTTAATTAGGGCGCGTGGCGAGATGAGAATACATGTCGCGCAGAGAGATCGATCGATGAACCAAAAAGATCGGATAAATCACCTGGATGTTGCGGCGCTGGGTCTCTGCCTGGGAGCGCTTGTCGAGGTCGGGGACCATGCGGAAGCGGCGGCGGCGGTTCTTGACAAGGGTGCCGACGGCCTCCCGCCATCGCCGCTGTGCATCCTCCGACGGGTTCTTCGACGGTACATCGAAAGTTTTCAGAAACTCCATGGATTTCTTCTTTAGGTAAGCCATGGTGATCGATCCTTCGATCGATCGAACCCTCCTCCTGACTCTCTACTTCTCTATCTCTAACTCGGTCTATCCCTCGCGGAGAGGAGGTAGTCGTTTGAACGCAAGTCTCATGGAATTTTAGTCATGTTCTGGTGCTCGGCCGCGATCCGTGCTTTCCACAATGAGTGGAGGTCTCGTACGGACCTGCTAAATATAGTCAGCCTCATGCACGTGCTATTTCCGGTATCCTGTTGTATGGCTGATCGACAGGAGCCGAGATACTCTTTTACCGTCTTTTTTGTAGCAACCAAAAATAATGAAACAAGGTGCTACTATATTGTTTCGTCCTAAAACATCTGTAGCCGATCCATTAAACACTGTTATAGAGCATTAGATTTTTTGTTTTAGGGGCTAACCTGCACCGAGCCGTGATAAACTATGTATTTAGACTAATACCTAACTTGTATGCATACGGTATGGTGATGTATAAACCTACCGTATACCCCTTGTAACTACCCTATATAAATACAATACCAGCCGGCCCTAAGGGTCACGGTTTCTACCCTAATTCAGTTTACCCCAACTTTCATGGTATCAGAGCGTAGGGCAATAGTCTTGGGCCCACGTCTTCCGCCTACCCGCCGCCGCCGCATCGTCTACTCGATCGTTGGCGATGGCCAACTCCGGCCTCTCCGTCACAGGCTTGCGCAACTCCGCGTTCTCTACCTCGTCGACGGCTGCTACCGGGTCGATCACAACCGGGGGCGCCCGCATGGCGTCTCGAATCCCTCCAACACCGATCTGTCTTGACAACAAGATCACGATTCGGCTGAACGAGGGGAATTACCTCTACTGGCGCACCCAGGTGGATCCGATCTTATGGACTAACCTCCTCTTTGGGTTCGTTGATGGCAGCTTACCCTGCCCCGCCGCCGAGATCGCCAATCCTCAGGCGTCCGAGGACGGTGCTACTCCTACCATCGTCAACCCCCTCTACTCGGCATGGCACCAGCAGGACCAGGCGATCCTCTCTGCCATTGTTGCCTCTCTTACCGAGGGGGTGCTCGGCATGGTGATGCTCATACCGACGTCGCAGCAAGCGTGGGAAACCCTAGAGGCGAGCTTCGCTTCTCACTCCACGGCGCGCGTCATGCACATCCGCAAGCTCAAGAAACATGACTTCCCCAACGCCACCGCCTACTTCAACAAGGTGAAATCCTTGTCGGACGTGCTGTCCTCTATCGGACAGCCTTTGCGGCCAGATGAGTTCAATACTTTTCTGCTTAATGGCCTGAACAGTGAGTACGATGCCCTCGCGGATCGCGTCGGCGCTCGACCTGTCCATGATCCTCTGCCGGTGTGTGACGTCTATGCGCAGCTGCTCAACACTGAGCAGCGCGTTGACGCGCGTCGTCCCGAGATCAGCTCCGACAACCATCATGCGAACTACACCTCGCGCCCCGGTGGTAGTCGTGCTCCTCCTTACCAGCCTCGTCAGGAGCAGCCAGCACCATACAATGCTCCTGCACCCGCGCCCAACGGTGGTCGCTCTCAAGGACAGCAGGGGCGCCCGTTGGGTACTGGCGGTACCCGCCCTATCTGCCAGATCTGTACCAAGCCTGGCCATGTTGCATCATGCTCCTTCAAGCGATATGACAAAAACTACCTGGGCGCTGGTAACGATGGACGCAACAAGGAACGACAGCTCGCCGCCCTCTCTACCACGACTACGGGGTCTACACCGTCCTACCCTATCGACCCCACCTGGTACGCCGACACGGGGGCGACGGATCACCTCACCAACGACCTCAACAACCTCACCATGAAGGAGCAATACCACGGCAAGGACAATGTCCAAACCGCTAATGGTACAGGTATGCACATTACACATATTGGTCAATCCAAAATCCCTACATCATCTCACTATCTACACCTTAGAAACATACTTCGTGTCCCCTCTTACTCGCAATCTCCTATCAGTTAAACGCTTTACATATGATAATAACGTTTACTTTGAATTTCATCCCTGGTACTTTCTTATTAAGGACCGGGCTTCCAGAGAGGTTCTGCTTAGAGGGGGATGTCGCGGAGGTCTCTATAATCTTGACCTGTCAACAATAAAGCAAGTCTTCAGCAGTCTCAGGGTGTCATGTGATCAGTGGCACTCGCGTCTAGGACACCCAGCTACTCCTATAGTTCAGCATATCTTACACCGCCATGAGCTCCCATCCATGTCAGTCAATAAAGCTGTAGTTTGTGATGCCTGTCAGCAAGGCAAGAGTCATCAATTACCTTTTTCGCTATCCACTCGTGCAACCACTGCACCTCTTGAAATAATATATTCAGATGTATGGGGGCCTGCCCAAATTTCTACTAGTGGTCATCAGTTTTATGTGAGCTTTATTGATGCGTACAGTCGCTTTACATGGTTTTATCTTTTAAAACATAAATCTGATGTCTTTAAGGTTTTCCTTCAGTTTCAGCAACATGTTGAACGTTTACTTGGTAGGAAAATCATCCATGTGCAGAGTGATTGGGGTGGTGAATATCATCGCTTGAATCAATTTTTCGCTGACATTGGTATATCACATCGTGTCTCATGTCCTCATACCCATCAACAAAATGGGACTGCTGAACGCAAACATCGACACATTGTCGAAACTGGCCTTACTCTGTTAGTTCATGCGAGTGCACCTTACCGGTTCTGGAGTGATGCATTTACTACTGCTTGCTTCTTGATTAATAGACTTCCTAGTAAAGTTATTGATATGCAAACATCCCTCGAACACTTGTTAGGGGAAACTCCTGATTACACATTCCTAAAGGTTTTTGGATGTGCTTGTTGGCCACATCTTAGACCATACAATAATTGCAAGCTCCAGTTTCGTTCCAAACAGTGTGTCTTTCTTGGCTATAGCTCCTTACACAAAGGTTACAAGTGTCTCCATATACCTACCAACAGAGTTTATATATCACGAGATGTTGTGTTTGATGAGACGGTTTTTCCCTTCTCTCAAACATCCTCATCTTCTTCTCCACCGTTGTCATCTCCACCTTCCACTAATCCTGACCAATTTGTTGATGTTGCATATACCCCATTGTTGTTAGCTAATCATGGTGCAGGATTGGGTCGTGGCGCTCGGCTTGAGTTACTCGATGACACGGATGACACACCCGGCACTCCATCGACGCCCCCTCCTTGCGGTGCGGCACCGACTGCTGATTCTCGCCGTCCGGACGTCGATCGCATGGGACATGCAGGCGAGGGCCCCACCTTGCCCGGGCACGTCGATCATCCGCCTGGCAGTGTTCGCCAGGCTGCTTCTGGGCCGTCCTCTCCCGACGCGGCCCATACACCGGGGTCGGCTACGTCGACTACGGCTGCGACGAGTTCTCTGTCGCCTACTCCCACCGCGCCTGCCAGCGATGGATTGGATACACCACCACCTGCTCCTAAGGGTGTGGTCACGCGCTTACAGCGTGGTATTCGTCAACAGAAGGTTCGGACCGATGGTACTGTCGCCTGGAGCGTTACCCGGTCTTCAGATCCTACCATGCTACATACTGAACCAACTGACTACCGCCTTGCTCTCTCCTCGCCTCATTGGCGTACGGCGCTATGGAGCATGAGTTTACAGCTCTTCAGCGCAACCAGACCTGGCGACTTGTTCCTTCTCGGTCTGGCATCAACATTATTGACTGTAAGTGGGTCTTCAAGATTAAACGAAAAGCCGATGGTAATATTGACAGATATAAAGGCACGCCTTGTGGCCAAAGGATTTAAACAGCGACATGGGCTTGACTATGAAGATACTTTTAGCCCTGTGGTCAAGCCTACTACCATTCGTCTGCTCTTGTCCATGGCTCTCTCCCAAGGTTGGCATCTCCGTCAGCTTGATATCCAAAATGCATTTTTACATGACATTCTTGAAGAAGAGGTATTTATGCGACAACCTCCAGGCTTTGAAGATCCCACTCATACTGGTTATCTGTGTCGACTTGACAAGGCTCTCTATGGACTTAAGCAGGCTCTCGTGCATGGCATGCTCGGCTTTGTTCTGTGCTTACCAGCCTTGGGTTTACTCCTTCTACGGCTGATACTTCGTTATTTATTCTGAGGCGTCCTACCATCACAGTTTACCTCCTAGTCTATGTCGATGATATCATTGTGGTGAGTTCATCCATTATTGCAGCTGATCGTCTGGTTGTTCAGCTTGGGTCCTCTTTTGCTCTCAAAGATCTTGGTCCGTTGCACTACTTCTTGGGTGTTGAGGTACACCGTCCGGGCTGTGGTAGTCTTTTGTTGAGCCAGAAGAAATATGATTTGGATCTCTTACATCGTGCTGGGCTTCAGAAGTGTTCTCCATTTTCCACTCCTATGACACCTTCTGATAAACTCTCACTCATAGATGGATCTCCTCTATCACCACAGGACTCCACGCGATATCGTAGCATCGTTGGAGGCCTTCAGTACCTTACCATGACACGGCCAGACTTGTCTTTTGCTGTGAACAAAGTCTGCCAATACCTCCATGCTCCTCGCTGCACTCATTGGTCGGCGGTCAAACGTATACTTCGCTATGTGAAGGCTACTCTCTCACATGGCCTACTGTTGAGATCTTCTCCTACACCTGCTCCGCTCCTGTCTGCTTTTTCTGATGCTGACTGGGCTGGCAATGTTGATGACCGTCGATCCACGGGGGGATATGCTATATTCTTTGGTGGTAATCTCATTTCCTGGAGTGCTCGGAAACAGGCCACTGTCTCTCGCTCCAGCACAGAGTCTGAATACAAAGCGCTTGCAAATGCTACTGCTGAAATCATTTGGGTACAAGCTCTTCTTAGTCAACTTGGAGTGTCATTGAAAAGTCCACCTATACTATGGTGCGATAATATTGGAGCCACCTATCTATGTTCTAACCCGGTGTTTCATGCTCGCACTAAGCACATCGAGATTGATTTTCACTTTGTGCGTGAGAGGGTTGCTCAAAAGGAACTTCAGATACGGTTTATTTCCTCCAAGGATCAGTTGGCTGACATCTTTACCAAGCCGCTACATTTGCCATTGTTTGAACACTGCAAGCGCAATCTCAATCTTCATGGAAGAGTTGAGATTGAGGGAGGGTGATAAACTATGTATTTAGACTAATACCTAACTTGTATGCATACGGTATGGTGATGTATAAACCTACCGTATACCCCTTGTAACTACCCTATATAAATACAATACCAGCCGGCCCTAAGGGTCACGGTTTCTACCCTAATTCAGTTTACCCCAACTTTCAAGCCGATCCCTCAAAATCTTTAGAAGAGTAAAATTTATAATACTGGCCTGCGAAAGAACCCCAACTCTCTAAGAGACCTAGCACTCTTTAGAGGAACTCTTTTGGCCGCCTTCCTCTCGTTCTCTTCAGAAGCACCGATGCTCCGGCTAGATCATCGACCGGAATGTGGGCACCCCATGCCTTGGTGCCCGTGCCTTGCATTCTGGCGTCGCCCCGCCGTTCGCGTGCATCTCGTCGTGTTGGCTCCGTCCTTATAGGCGGGGATTAGTATGTCGTTCTGAGACTAAGGCATCATTCTGCACCGCAAAAGTCCCATTCACCACTCATGACAGGTAGATGTGATGAAGACCGCGGCTAATTTTGGATCTTAGTAAAGCAAGAAAGCCCCACATCCACCTCAATGGAAAGCGGAGGGTAGGTTATGAGGTGTATAAACACCGGTATAACATGTACACAACACCAGCACCTATATATTCTATCACCCTTCCTCAATCTCAGCCATTGACAGAAGATTGGGATTGCGCTTACAATGCTCATACAATGGTAAAGGGAGTGGCTTAGTTAAGATATTAGCAACTTGATCTTTCTAAGAGATAAACCGAATTTGAAGTTTCTTCTCAGAAACGCGCTCACGAACAAAGTGAAAATCCACTTCGATATGCTTCGTTCTTGCGTCAAAAACTAGGTTAGATGACACACTACACCATGAAACAAATGTGGGGCACATTATCTGCGGGGAAAGGTCGCATAACATCGCAGTTTAACTGCCGGCAAACGATTTTTCCCGGCTGTTTGACCTGTCCGCAAAAATGCTGCCAGCAAAAATCTTTGTCGGCTTTTTTTCCTTTCCTGGCAGTAATTCTGCCTTCCTAGCTTTATTTTTGTCGGCAGTTGTACTTCTTTCCCGGCTGGTAGATTGAACAGCCGGTAGATAGACGTACCGGCTGTTTAAACTATTGTCGGCCCCTCGCTAGCCCCAAATGGCAGATTAATTGGCTATTGCCAGCAGTTTAACTGCTCTAAAATTGTGTTCAACATTCAGATAGCATTTCAGGTAGATTGTAGCACTAGATAATGCAATAAACAAGATTCGAGCAATAATTCCACTGACAAGATTCATTCAATTCTTCAAAAGTACAGTGACAAGATTCATTATCTAGTACATATCTAGGATACAGAGATCGATCAAATTCAATCTACCATATCTAGTACACGAAGAAGCTCAAGGACGTACTTGCGCTATCGAAGAATAAGACTGCCCGAAGAAGGTGAGTGCACCTCAACACCCATAAAGTAGTGCAAGATGCTGAGATCTTTAACATAAAACTCGGCCCGAAGCTGAGAGATTAGCCTAGGAATAGTAGCAGCAGTCTAACTAATCACAATGATGTTATCCACATACACCAGAAAATAAACAATCACAATCAGAACGATGGTGGGAAACCTAAAGAGTCATGGACAGAACTGAGGCGAGCATGCCACGCACAGAGAGCTTGCTTCAGACCATAAAGGGACTTGACCAAGTGACAGTAACAATCAGACTTATCAGGATCAATGAAACCAGGGGGTTGTTGCATATATATCTGCTCATCAAGAAAACCATTGAGAAAGGCATTTTGAATGTCAAGCTGGTGAAGATGCCACTTGCGAGAGAGAGGCAACGATAGTCAAAGTCCGCACTGTTGTTGGCTTGACCACAGGGCTGCAGGTCTCCTCATAATCCATATTGTAATGTTGCTTGAATCCTTTAGAGCAACTAGGTGTGCCTTGTAGCGCTCAATGGACCCATCAACATAAATTTTAACCGTGAACACCCGCCAAGAATCAATCAAATTAACACCAGAAACTGGGGGCACAAGTGTCCAGGTACCATTCCCCTTCAATGCTTGGAATTCGGCCTCCATGGTGGAGTGCCGGTGTGGAATATGCATCGCTTCACGAAAATCACAAGGTTCGCTGCTGCATATGATGTCAATATAGTGTTCCATGCTACAGTCCCATGTTCCATGCTACAGTCCCGCCAGTACGCACCTTTCGCTGAGAAATCCCTCGATGCAGACGTGTTGTTGGCCATACGGAGTAGCAGGTGACGTAGTTGGTGACAGAACCGTTCCAGGACATGCAGCGGCAGGTGAGCCAGTAGCAGATGGCGAAGGCAACTCGTCTGCGGGTGGCAAATGTGGCCCACCAGCGAGTGGCAAAGACGGCCCACAAGCGGACGGCGAGGGCGGCCCGCTAGGAGGAGGCGACGAGGGCAATGTTTCTTGTGGCATGGACGGCTCGGGAACCAATCCATAGGACGATGGCGCAGGTGAGCTAGGCGTGCAACCCAAGGCAATGCCATGCAGGGGCACTAGAATGATTGATGTGAGCTGGAGGAGGTGTTGATTCAAACGTAAGGACCACCAAACAAGCAGCTCGGCCAGTTCATGCACCATGGTTATCAAGCAATGGCAAGGCATATGCAGTATCCATAAATTGGTCGGCATAAAATAAAAATGATTATGTGACCGGTGGTGACAAATGGGAATTAGGCATGTTGACAAAGGAAAACAATTCTCATTTATGATGACATCCCTAGAGATATACACTCGATTGGAAGAAACGTAGAGACATGTGTACCCTTTGTGTAAAGAAGTGTAGCCTAAAAATATGCATTTCTTCAAATGAAAATCAAGTTTGTGATTATTATAGGATCGAAGATAAGGCCAACATGCACAACCAAAGACCTTAAAAAGGGTATAATCTAGGGTTTCATTAAGGAGACGCTCAAAAGTTGTCTTCATACCAATGGTGCGACTAGGATTGTTTATAAGGAAACGGGCCGTAGAAAATGCATCACTCCAAAAATGAAATGGAACAAACGCATGAGCAAGCAAAGTAAGACGGCCTCAACAATATGACGATGTTTTCGTTTAGCAGTGCCATTTTGTTGGTGAGTGTGTGGACATGAAAAATGATGATAGATTCCTAGGTTGTGAAAGAAGGGGTGAAGTTTCTCATATTCACCACCCCAGTATGTTTGCACATGTACAATTTTGCGGTTAAGAAGGCGTTTAACATGTTTTTGAAACTGAATGAATACATCATAGACGTCAGATTTGTGCTTAAGTAAACATATCCAAGTGAAATGAATGTAACCATCAACAAAACTCACATAAAAGCGATGTCCACTAATAGAATTCGGGACAGGCCCCACAATTCTGAATAAATAATCTCTAAAGGAGACTTTGTTACAAGAGTGGACAAAGAGGAAGGCAACTGATGACTTTTCCCCTTGCTGACAAGCATGATGGACTTTTTTATTTTTATTGGACTCTAAGATAGATAGTAAATCATGAGGAGCAAGAACATGTTGAACAACTGGAAGTGCTAGATGACCTAGGCGACTATGCCACATATCACGTGACACCTTAACACTATTGCGCGCTTGGAGCTTTAATCTCATAGAGACCCCCATGAAGACGACCTCTAAGTATGGTGCCCTCGTGTTCAGATCCTTTAAGAAAAGATCATAACTTGGTGCACCCTTGGGTACGTAGGAAGGCTGTGGTGGTCTGTATGGAGGCCTAGACCCTCCTCCACGCACATTACCATAGGCTGCAACGGATGCACCATGGGTTGCAGGGTAATAGACGGCGCGAGGCACCGAATGCCACACCGAAGTACGGTGGTTCTCCATGGCCGACAGTTGGGCGAAGAAGTCGCGGATGGGCAGAGGGGTGGTGCGCACATTGCGACCTTGTATAGCGCGCCATAGTCGTTGTCAAGGCCAGCGAGCACATAGGAGATGAACTTCGCATCACGAAGAGGATGCCCAATGCTCATCAAGGAATCTGAGAACGCCTTCATCTTGTGGAAATAGATAGTAATGGTCATGTCTTCCTTCTTGAGCTCTGCCATCTGTTGGCGAATACCGGAGGACCGTGTGATGGAAATGGATGCAAAGGCGCGGTCTGATATGTCTCCAACGTATCTATAATTTCTTATGTTCCATGCTAGTTTTATGACAATACCTACATATTTTATTCATACTTTATATCATTTTGATGCATTTTCTGGGACTAACCTATTAACAAGATGCAGCAGTGCCAGTTCCTGTTTTCTGCTGTTTTTGATTTCAGAAAAGTTAGTTTACGGATATTCTCGGAATTGGACGAAACAAAAGCCCACGGTCTTATTTTCCACGGAGTCTTCCAGAACACCGAAGAGGAGACGAAGAGGGGCCACGAGGCGGCCACACCATAGGGGGGCGCGGCCCCACCCCTGGCCGCGCCGCCATATGGGGTGGGCCCGTCGGGCACCCCCTTGCGCCGTTCTTTCGCCTATATATTCCTTCCGTCGCGAAAACCCTAAAATATCAAGTCATATTCCACGAAGAGTTCCGTAGCCGCCGCCATCGCGAAGACAAGTTTCGGGGGACAGAATCTCTGTTCCGGCACGCCGCCGGGACGGGAATTGCCCCGGAGTCATCTCCATCGACACCACCGTCATCTTCATCGCCGTTGCTGTCTCCCATGATGAGGAGGGAGTAGTTCTCCCCCGAGGCTGAGGGCTCTACCGGTAGCTATGTGGTTCATCTCTCTCTCCCATGGTGTGATCTTTATGTGATCATGAGCTTTGTAATCTAGGTTAATATGTAGATGTTACTCTTGTCTATTATGCACTCTAGAGGTTACTTTAATATGAACTCCGGAGTTACTCTCCACGGTGTGATGGTGACAGTGTGCGCATCGTGTGTGATTCCTTTATGACGTTGTGGAGCTTGTTTACTCCGGCTTGAGGTGTGCTTTTGCAGCCCTACACAATAAATGGTGTTTGTTATCCAACAAGAGAGTGTTTGAGAGTAGCATTTATTTATTCAATTATGTGATCATTGTTGAGAGTGTCCACTAGTGAAAGTATGATCCCTAGGCCTTGTTTCTAAGCATTGAAATACCGTTTCCAACAAGTTCTCGCTACATGTTCGCTTGCTGCCATTTTTATTTCAGATTGCAATTACTACTTATAATCATCCATATTACTTGTATTTCACTATCTCTTCGCCGAACTAGTGCACCTATACATCCGACAAGTGTATTAGGTGTGTTGGGGACACAAGAGACTTCTTGTATCTTAATTGCAGGGTTGCTTGAGAGGGATATCTTTGACCTCTACCTCCCCGAGTTCGATAAACCTTGGGTGATTCACTTAAGGGAAACTTGCTCGCTGTTCTACAAACCTCTGCTCTTGGAGGCCCAACACCTGTCTACATGAATAGAAGCGTGCGTAGACATCAAGCTATTTTCACGGCGCCGTTGCCGGGGAGGTAAGGTAAAAGGTATTCACATCCTCCGACTACTAAGCTATTTCCTAGCACCGTTGTCGGTGTGTGAGTGCTCGAAGCTATTTCCTTTAGATTCTGCAATTATATCTTTTTGTTTCGTGTTTTTATTTCACTAGTTAGGCTTAATGGAAAACAACAAAAATATTAGAGATCTTTATAGTATTTATCTTGAGTTAGGACATGAGGTGTTTGAAGAGAAAATTAAAAAACCTTTGGAACTTTATATGCATGCTAATGGTAATGTTATTAGTATGAATGCTTTGAACACCATTGTTGCTAATGCTATGGAAAATTCTAAGCTTAGGGAAGCTGGTTTTGATGAGCATGATATTTTTAGTCCCCCAAGCATGGAGGAGAAAATTTACTTTGATGATACTTTACCTCCTATATATGATGATTACAATGATGACTATCATATTTTCAGTCCACCTACTATTGAGGAGAAAATTAATTATGATTACAATATGGGGAAATACTTTTGTACACCCACGCATGGGTGTGGGTGTTTCCATCACCGTCCATTTATTCCTTGAGATTCGTGCCCACCATGGTAGATGGAAAGATTCCTTTCTCTCTCCTCTTTTTATCCGAATCTCAAAGCACAATGGACGGTGCCGGAAACACCCACACCCATGCGTGGGTGTACAAAATCCACTCTCTTACAATATGTCTCCTATATATGATGATTATGGTGATGAGAATAATAATGATAGCTATTTTATTGAATTTGCTCCCACTACAATTAATAGTAATGACTATGCTTATGAGGAGAGTAATAATTTTATGCATGTAGCTCATGATAAGAATGTTTCATGTGATAGTTATATTGTTGAGTTTGTTCATGATGCTACTGAAAATCTTTATGAGAGAGGACAATATGGTTGTAGGGATTTTCATGTTACTAAAACACCTCTCTTTTTGCTGAAAATCTTGAAGTTGCGCTTGTCTTGTTTTCCTATGCTTATTGCATTATGCTTACATGACTTGTTTATTTACAAGATTCCTTTTCATAGGAAATGGGTTAGACTTAAAAGTGTTTCTTATTTGCTTTTGATGCTCTCTTTTGCTTCAACTCTTATTTCTTGCGAGAGCATCATTAAAATTACTGAGTCCATCTTAATGGCTATAAAGAAAGCACTTCTTGGGAGATAACCCATGTTTTTATTTTGCTACTGTTTTGTTGTGTCTTGAAAGTTGTTACTACTGTAGCAACCTCTCCTTATCATGTTTATTTCATTTTTGTGCCAAGTAAAGTCTTTGATAGAAAGTTGATACTAGATTTGGATTTCTGCGCAGAAACAGATTTTTAGCTGTCACGAATTTGAGTTTTTCGCTCTATAGAAGAATCTAAAAATTCTGAAAAAATTCATGAGTAATCCTCAGATATGTACGCAACTTTCATTCAACTGGAGCTTTTCCATCTGAGCATGTTAAGTGCCTCGAAAAAATTCGTCTTTACGGACCGTTCTGTTTTGATAGATTCTGCCTTTTATTTCGCATTGCCTCTTTTACTGTGTTTGAGCGGGTTTCTTTGCTCCATTAAATTTCATTAACCTTGGGTAATGTCCAGAAGTGTTGGGAATGATTGTGTCCTTGCTGAACATGTGAATTTTTGATTATGCACTAACCCTCTAATGAGATTGCTTTGAGTTTGGTGTGAAGGAAGTTTTCAAGGATCAAGAGAGGAGGATGATATAATATGATCAAGAAGAGTGAAAATTCTAAGCTTGGGGATGCCCCCGTGGTTCATCCCTGCATATTTCAAGAATACTCAAGCATCTAAGCTTGGGGATGCCCAAGGCATCCCCTTCTTCATCAACAACTTATCAGGTCACCTCTAGTGAAACTATATTTTTATTCCGTCACATCTTATGTGCTTTACTTGGAGCGTCTGTGTGCTTTTATTTTCATTTTGTTATTTTCATTCTCTGAATAAATCGGATCCTAACATGCTTGTGTGGGAGAGAGACACGCTCCGCTTTTTCATATGAACACTAGTGTTCTTCGCCTTTACTTTTAATGTTCTTGGCGGAAGCTGAAAGCCGCGGCATCTATTGCTATTTGGTTGGAAACAGAAAATGCTTCATGTGGTAATTGGTATATTGTCTTCAATAATTTGATACTTGGCAATTGTTTTGAGCTCTCAAGTAGATCATGTTTAAGCTCTTGCATCATGTAGTTTAAATCTATTAATGGAGAACTACCGTAGAGCTTATTGAAATTTGGTTTACATGATTGGTCTCTCTAAGGTATAGATATTTTCTGGTAAAGTGTTTGAACAACAAGGAAGACAGTGTAGAATCTTATAATGCTTGCAATATGTTCTTGTGTAAGTTTTGCTGTACCGGTTTATACTTGTGTTTGCTTCAAACAACCTTGCTAGCCAAAGCCTTGTACTGAGAGGGAATGCTTCTCGTGCATCCAAAACCTTGAGCCAAAACCTATGCCATTTGTGTCCACCATAACTACCTACTATGTGGTATTTTCCTGCCATTCCAAAGTAAATTGCTTGCGTGCTACCTTTAAAAAATTCATTCCTTGTCTTTGCAATACTTAGCTCATGGGAAAGTAGCCTAAAAAACTATTGTGGTAATGAATATGTCGCTTATGTATCTTAGTTCTTATAAGTTGCTTGTTGAGCGGTAACCATGTTTCTGGGGACGCCATCAACCTGTCACACCTTTGTTGAATATCATGTGAGTTGCTATGCATGTTCATCTTGTCTGAAGTAAGGGAGATTTGCCATGAGTTAAATGGTTTGAGTATGCATGTGGTTAGAGAAGAACATTGGGCCACCAACCAAAGCCATGTATCATGGTGAAAGTTTCAGCTTGGACATTAATCTTCAAATCTCTTATGAGAATATTATCTGTTGTTGAATGCTTAAAGCATTAAAGAGGAGTCCATTATCTGTTTTCTATGTTGTCCCGGTATGGATGTCCTCAAGTTGAGATCTATCAAAATCGAGAAATCAAATGCGATTTATCTCCTTGGACCTTTGTACATGTGGCATAGAGGTACCCCTTTGTGACACTTGGTTGAAACATATGTAATGCAATGATAATCCATGGAAGTCCAAGTTAATTAGGACAAGGTGCGGGCACTATTAGTATTCGATGCATGAGGCTTGCAACTTATATGAAGTTTTATACATAACCCATATGAATTATTACTACCGTTGACACAATTGTTTCCATGCTTTCAAAATAAAAAGCTCTAGCACATGAGTAATCCACTGCTTCCCTCTGCGAAGGGCCTTTCTTTTACTTTATGTTGAGTCAGTTTACCTACTTCTTTCTATCTTAGAAGCAAACACTTGTGTCAACTGTGTGCATTGATTCTTACATGCTTGCTTATTGCACTTATCATATTACTTTGTGTTGACAATTATCCATGAGATATACATGTTGAAAGTTGAAAGCAACTGCTGAAACTTAAATCTTCCTTTGTGTTGCTTCAAAGCCTCTTATTAAGAATCTATTGCTTTATGAGTTAACTCTTATGCAAGACTTTTTGATACTTGTCTTGAAAGTACTATTCATGAAAAGTTTTTGCTATATGATTCAGTTGTTTAGTCATTATCTATTTATTAGTAAACTATAGACCATTGCTTTGAGTCACTTCATTCATCTCATATGCTTTACAATGGTATTGATCAAGATTATGTTGGTAGCATGTCACTTCAGAAATTATTCTTTTTATCGTTTACCTACTCGAGGGCGAGTAGAAAGTAAGCTTGGGGATGCTTGATACGTCTCCAACGTATCTATAATTTCTTATGTTCCATGCTAGTTTTATGACAATACCTACATGTTTTATTCATACTTTATATCATTTTGATGCATTTTCCAGGACTAACCTATTAACAAGATGCCGCAGTGCCAGTTCCTGTTTTCTGCTGTTTTTGATTTCAGAAAAGTTAGTTTACGGATATTCTCGAAATTGGACGAAACAAAATCCCACGGTCTTATTTTCCACGGAGTCTTCCAGAACACCGAAGAGGAGACGAAGAGGGGCCACGAGGCGGCCACACCATAGGGGGGCGCGGCCCCACCCCTGGCCGCGCCGCCATATGGGGTGGGCCCCTCGGGCACCCCCTCGCACCGCCCTTTCGCCTATATTTTCCTTCCGTCGCGAAAACCCTAAAATATCAAGTCATATTCCACGAAGAGTTCCGTAGCCGCCGCCATCGCGAAGACAAGTTTTGGGGGACAGAATCTCTGTTCCGGCACGCCGCCGGGACGGGGAATTGCCACCGGAGTCATCTCCATCGACACCACCGCCATGTTCATCGTCGTTGCTGTCTCCCATGATGAGGAGGGAGTAGTTCTCCCCAGAGTCTGAGGGCTCTACCGGTAGCTATGTGGTTCATCTCTCTCCCATGGTGTGATCTTTATATGATCATGAGCTTTGTAATCTAGTTGAATATGTAGATGTTACTCTTGTCTATTATGCACTCTAGAGGTTACTTTAATATGAACTCCGGAGTTACTCTCCACGGTGTGATGGTGACAAGTGTGCGCATCGTGTGTGATTCCTTTATGACGTTGTGGAGCTTGTTTACTCCGGCTTGAGGTGTGCTTTTGCAGCCCTACACAATGAATGGTGTTTGTTATCCAACAAGAGAGTGTTTGAGAGTAGCATTTATTTATTCAATTATGTGATCATTGTTGAGAGTGTCCACTAGTGAAAGTATGATCCCTAGGCCTTGTTTCTAAGCATTGAAACATTGTTTCCAACAAGTTACTGCTACATGTTCGCTTGCTGCCATTTTTATTTCAGATTGCAATTACTACTTATAATCATCCATATTACTTGTATTTCACTATCTCTTCGCCGAACTAGTGCACCTATACATCCGACAAGTGTATTAGGTGTGTTGGGGACACAAGAGACTTCTTGTATCTTAATTGCAGGGTTGCTTGAGAGGGATATCTTTGACCTCTACCTCCCTGAGTTCTATAAACCTTGGGTGATTCACTTAAGGGAAACTTGCTGCTGTTCTACAAACCTCTGCTCTTGGAGGCCCAACACTGTCTACAGGAATAGAAGCGTGCGTAGACATCAAGCTATCCCATGCATCGCGTGAGGTTGTAACAAACAACACCATGCCGACCACCCCTTCTGTCATCGACAACACAAACACTGAGAGGATGGCTTGATCTTCTCGTGCCCACTGCTGGAACACCAGATTAGGTTGTGGAAGCATCATCCCATCATGCAAAATCCTGATGTGATCAGGTGGCGGAGGTTGATCTGTCAACATAACCCATCAGCAGATGACTCCAGAGGAGAGGGGCAACTTGGGCCCTCTAGAAGAGATAATTCTCGCTTGTCAGCTTTATTGTTATAGCCAAGGCGATGGCAACAATAGGAGGCACCACCAGATTGGAGATCACGGGGTCGGCCATGGATTTGAGCGCAGGCATGTTGTTGATGCCCGTGTACGCAAGAGAAATGGCACCAAAGAAGGTTGTGCTGGCAAAGGTTGTGCCCGCGAAGGTTGACGGCGCGGTGGCATCGGTGAACTTCTCCATGGGCAGGAACAGCGGGATCTCTATGGGAAGTGACGATGGGATTTCTATGGGAAGCGACTGCATGGTTGTCGCATGTGGTGCCGGAGCCGAAACCGAGAGAGAAGAGATGGGAAGAGATGGCATAGGTGTGGAGGAGGTGACAGGGCCACATACATTGTGGTGGAGGCTTGGGAGGCTGTGTAGGCCATCGGAGAGGAGAACGATGGCGGCGGCTAGGTCAGGAGACGTGATCTGATATATACCATGACAAGCGGAAGGTAGATTGATTTGGGGAGGCTCGGCACACAAGGACTGGCCTTGCCTTTCCATTTTATACAGTGTACACAACACCAACATCTACGTATTATATCACTCAATAGCGGACCGATGCATGATGATGACCCGGTCCAAGGCTGCCCAACGGTTGCGTGTTGTTGGACAAAGTAGTTGCGTCGAGGCAGTGGAAGCAAACGTCGGAGCTATTGTGGGTTGGACCGGGGAGGAAATAACTATGGTCAGACGGTATGGGGAGCCAAATCCCAAATCAGTGTGATTTTTAGAGGCGAATGGGAATTGGGAATGCAAGTTCACAAGCAGGGCGAGGAGCCAGCGGACGGCGATATGGGACCAAGTTTGGCGACAGTGGAAGGGAACCAACGGGGCGAAGAGCGTCGTCATGTCGTTCTTGTTGCCGAAGATGGAGATCAGCAAAAGGAGCCCGGGCCTGGGAGATGAGTCTGGTCGGGGGAAGAAGAAGCAAAAGGAAAAAAGGAATATGTGGAGAGGATTTCATGTGGGTCCACTTCGTTTGAGAAGTTAAATTTAAGGGATCCGTAAGGTCCGCCATTGTTAGAGGAGTAAAAGTTTACTCATGTAAACTTTCTCCATTGTTTGCTCATCTAAGAACATATCTAACCAATCGGTAAAAATTTAGAGGAGTAAACCACTCCCTATTCTTTAGAGGAGTATATTTGATCCTCTAAAAGAACTCGTTTCTAACCGAGCCCCTAAATTTACCTCACTAAACATAGATTCATACCGAATCATACAAAGTTGACTCAAACTAGAGCATTCAACATGATTTGAACTACTACTAAACAAATTATACAAAGTTGACTCAAACTAGAGCATTCAACATGATTTGAACTGCTACTAAACTTGATTTAAACTACTATTGATCTACTCCTCGTCGCTAGGGAAGTGCAACTTCAACGCTTCCTCTTCGATGAGTCGGTTTCATCGTCAGAGCTAATGTAGATGACCCGCACGGCTTGGACCATGGGTCTCGTCGCTAAATCTGCCTTATAGAGCTCGAAGGTGACGTGATCCTCCTCGACGAGCTCTGGATGCTACGTCGGGAGAATATTCATGTATGCCTTGTCGGCTTGATTGCCTCGAGGCACTCCCAACCCTCCTGGTCCTCACACGCCTTGCGCGCACCGACGACACAGGGGACAGCCACGACGTTGTGCAACAAATTTGCGACATAAAATATGGATAGAGGTAGTACAAAAGCAAGTAGAGGCCGGATGAAAGTCCCAAAGTTTTAAGCCACCATAAACAGGACGAGTAACTCTATGTTTCTATCACAACCATAAGTGATAGCACAGCTTCTCAAAAGGAAAATGCTGGCCATTCATAGGACCCATGGCACCCTGCGCGCTGCTTCGCTGTCGGGTCGCTGCGGCTAGCCTCGTTGCAGACCTCGCAGAAACACGCGTGAAGGAGCAGCATCCCCGCCACCCTCACCGGCCGGAGGTTGCAAGCTCCGCACTTCCTGTGTCTGTCGCCGGGCCAGTTCTCCGGGACACATCACTGTACCCCATGATGATGAAGTCACACCGGACCGTGAGGCAATCACCCTTGAGATGCTTCGAGTTCTCCAAGGCCTCTCTCGCGATGAATCTGCGGTAGCCCATGCCGTAGTTGCTATATAGTTCGAGCAGCTGCCTCGTTCGGACGTGTGCGGGGTTCTGCTTCTCGACCTCATGGACAAAGCTGAGCTAGACCTGCAGGCTCACGCGCCCCCGTTTGAAGTACTTGTAGATGCCAATGAAGACGGAGATGAAGCCCAAGCTTGCCGGACCGTCACCGTTGGGGAAGAGGTGGAGCATCTAGCGGTAGCCTCCCACCATGAAGGGCAGGACTTGAGGCTGGTGCCGTTGGGTGCGTGCTTGGCGATTGAGTACCCATCAATCTGGAGAAGGTGAGATCCGGACGCCGGCCGATGTTGTTGTCGCCATGTCGAGCATGATTCCCATCTTAACTGATCAATGTATAAGAATATATTCCATGGTCACCCTAAGAGGCCAGAAATTATACTTTAAAATGAAAAAATGTATAAGAATTACAATTGCATTTCCAATCATAAGCATTTAATTAGTACAACTGCATCTTCCAGCATGAGCATTGAGCATTTCACAAGCACAATTCTATTTTCATGAAAAGAAACTTTAGTAAACCTACTTTTTTTTAGGGACATAGTAAACCTACTTTTTTTAGGGACATAGTAAACCTACTTTTATTTAAAGTACTGAGGTCAATTCGGCATGTTGACAACTATTTATGCTTGAAAAACTAATGAAAATTCATGTGTTTGCAACGGGGTGTGTGGATTGCAAAGACTGATAGCCTAACAATATGGGCTCCTTCCGTAAGACTATTGCGTGGTTCGTCCTAGCTTCAAGCGTGCTTGAAAATCTTCATGCTTAGCCAATGCAGATAGACTAGCTGCCACAATTATCACAGGAAGTGACAAGGGCACGAGTAGGCAGTAATACCTGGTAAGTGGAAGAAAGATCAAAGTGAATAGTAGTTACTCATAACTAGATTCAGAGTAGCTTACAATAACTTTGTTGCTGTGCAGACAGATATAAAATGTACGTATTGTGTTGAATAGTTAGTGGTAACCAAGTAAAAGTCAATAGACCATCTGTTCTGTTTTGAGGTTCCTTACCTATCATTTTGGATGGCAGACAAAAGCCGGTTCTCGTATGGTGAAGCAGCTTCGACACAATAGCTGTGTAGAATAAACACAAAAATAATACGGAGCCAAATGCAACAAATGCTGTCCCCATTAGCTGATCTCTGGAAAAGCACATCATCTCTCTGCCAAGTCTGCCTTTCTTGGATACAGATTGAATCTCCGATCCTGCAGAGACACTGAACAAACGAAGGAGACTAGAGCTTGAAGGTAGCACAACATAGAGGTCACTGTGGTTGGACCGAAACTAGCACTAAGACCAATTGGATATATTTTACATATTTTCCTTGTCAATCCCCTCAACTGCAACCAACATTCCTTACACAAAGACCTAGCGTTCATGCAAATTCAGAACCAAAACATATGGTTTATAGAACAAGCAAAAGGCGAATAATGGGAAAGCTTACCTCGCTGCACAGCGCTGCATGGCAGAATTGATGTTGCTGAGCATCAGTGTGTGGGCAAATAGAGAGAGTGAGCATGGCAGTGGGCACTCAATGGGAGGCAGCCAGAAGAAGGAGAGGGTGCAGTCCGTTCAACTGCTAGCCACAGTCACTAGACGCGAAGATGCCTAACAAACCTAAATGCCAATAGTTTGAAATTCTAAACGAATAGAATCTCGAATCCAGCAAATTACAACATTCAAGATGGCAGCATGACTGAAAGCTGCTAAGCACACCCTCGTCATACAACGAATGCTTAAGACAATTTTGCCTAGGCTAGAATGGAACTGTTACCAGACCCACCACAACGCCGTTCTGTCAGATGGGCACGCCCACCAGCTATCATTTTCTCATTTGAGCAGCACTATACAGAAATAGCTAGTCTAATTTTTTATTAGATGCAGAAACCATCTAGGAGCTGGGTGATACGTTGATTTCAGTTTGGAGCTAGTTGACAAAATACGTAGGAAGTAGGAGAGCTGCTATCATTATAAAAGGGAAAAGTTTTACAACCTAACGAGAAACAAAAAGGAAAATACTAAACAGAGGCTACAAAGTACAGAGGTAACATGATGCTAGTCTCTCGCGCTAATCAGGGACAGCAATCATGAGGGCCAACATAAAGGGGTGGGAGGTGGCATCGTTCAAGATTGGAGCATTTCGCTCCTTCCACAAATACCAGATGGTGTATGAGGCTACACCGGTGAGGGTTGTGCCAGATGGTGTATGAACTCACCATCCACCAGCTTGGAAAATCAGTGTAGAGGACGAGGTGAGCTGGGCACAATAATGTAGAGCACAGAGAAGCCTCTTTGGAGAAATGGCAATTAATGCTCAGATGCGACACAGATTTGAGGACATAGTCACAATATTAAGGGATGAATAAGCTAATGTACTCACCAATCTTGGCTTTGCCTAAGCATTATCCACCCTTATAAAGGCCGCGCGCTGCCTTTGTAATTTCTTCCATCCTATCATGGTAATACTAGCAACCAAGTAATACCACCGGAGCCGAAGTTCCTAAGTTAGAGCAATGGCAACTAGGATGGGTTGGAGCGGCACAATAGGTTGTGAATGTGAGGCATACAGAAACGTATCTTCTCAGTTAGGAAATATCACAGTAGAAGCAGCTCAAAGTTGCTGATCCACAAGGAGTGAACATAGCCCACGATACAAACACGAACTGGATCGAAGCTAGCAGTAATAGGAAGCATTCGAAGCTGTTGTGTTAAATAAGCTGGATGATCCAGAATTTCCATTGGATGATGCTCGAGCATGGAGATGGTACGATTTTACACTCTATAAGCTGTTTCCATTGAAAATGGAGTCTGCAAATCAATCACCCCTCTCGATCTAGTAAAGGGACAAACAAAAATTCGGATCGAATCTACATCTCTTCCCATTTTCATCTGACGGGTACGGTTGGTGCGAATTCGGAATCAAAACATAGACTTACGGTAGAAGCGAAGGGGGGAACGTGGAGTTTTTACCTCACTGCAGGCCACCGCTTCGATCACCGGGCTCGCTATGTCGGACAACGGCCAGGCACGAGTGTGTGTGGCGTTGTTTCAGGGCAACAGCGAGTGGAGGGGGCGAGGAGAGCGGGCTCTGTCGCCGTTGGGTCCGCGCCGCTGAAGGCGAGAGAAAGGGATATAGAGCGGGTGCTGAAAGTGAAGGGGAAACATAAATGTCTCAGAATCCCAGGTGCTGTAGTTTGCATTAGCATTATGGATTTGTTAGGTTTGAGCTAAAATTCCCGTGCCAGAGATGCGTGCGTGAGTTGTGAAAAAATACACTACTTACTCCCTCGTGAATAGAATCTCGAATCCGAGCAAATTACAACATTTAAGATGGCAGCATGATCGAAAGCTGCTAAACACACCCTCGTCATAAAACGAATGCTTAAGACAATTTTGCCTAGGCTAGAATGGAACTGTTACCGAGACCCACCACAACGCCGTTACGTCGGATGGCCACGCCCACCAGCTATCATTAACTCATTTGAGCATCACTATATAGAAATAGCGCGTCTAAATTTTTATTAGATGCAGAAACCATCTAGGAGCTGGGGGTGATATGTTGATTTCAGTTTGGAGCTAATTGACAAAATACGTATGAAGTAGGAGAGCTGTTTTCATTATAAAAGGGAAAAGTTTTACAACCCAAGGAGAAACAAAAAGGAAAATACTAAACATAGGCTCCAAAGTACAGAGGTAACATGATGCTAGTCTCTCGCGCTAATCAGGGACAGAAATCATGAGGGCCGCCATAAAGGGGCGGGAGGTGGAGCATTTCGCTCCTTCCACAAATACCAGATGGTGTATGAGGCTACAACGGTGAGGGTTGTGCCAAACTTTGTGTACATTGCTCTGAACTCACCATCCACCAGCTTGAAAAATCAGTGGAGGACAAGGTGAGCTGAGCACAATGAAGTGGAGCACAGAGAAGCTTCTTTGGAGAAACGGCAATTAATGCTTAGGTGCGAGGCAAATTTGAGGACATAGTCACAATATTAAGGGATGAATAAGCTAATGTACCCACCAACCGTGGCTTGCCTAAGCATTATCCACCCTTATAAAGGATGCGCACCGGCTCCGTAATATCTTCCCTCCTATCATGGTAGTACTAGCAACCAAAGTAACACCACAGGAGGCGAAATTCCTGAGTCAAAGCAATGGCAACTAGGATGGGCTGGAGTGGCAAAATAGGTTGTGAATGTGAGGCATACAGAAAGATATCATCTCGGTAAGGAAATGTGAGACTAGGAACAGCTCAAAGACGCTGATCCACAAGGAGGGAACATAGCGCAAGATATAAACACAAACTGGATCGAAGCTAGCAGTAATAGGAAGTATTCGAAGATCTCGTGCCAAATGGCATGGATGATCTAGAATTTCTATTGGGGGTGGAACGATTCTCGAGCATGTAGATGAATAGATTTTACACTCTGTAAGCCGTTCCCCGAGAAATGGAGTCTGCAAATCAATCACCCCTCTTGATCTAGTAAAGGGACAAACAAAAATTGGATCGAATCTGCATCTCTTACCTATTTTCATCTCATGGGTACGGTTGGTGCGAATTCGTAATCAAAACCTAGGCTTACGGTAGAAGCAAAGGGGGGAACGCAAAGTTTTATCTCACTGCAGGCCACCGCTTCGATCACCGGGCTCGCTGTGTTGGACGCCGGCCGGGCACGAGCGTGTATGGCGCTGTTTCAGGGCAACGGCGAGTGGAGGGGGCGAGGAGAGAGGGCGCTGTCTCCGTTGGTGCCGTGCCGCTGAAGGCGAGAGAAAGGGATATAGAGCGGGCGCTGAAAGTGAAGGGGAAAAATAAATGTCTCAGAATCCCAGGTGCTAGTTTGCATTAGCATTGTGGATATGTTAGGTTTGAGCTCAAATTCACCATGCCAGAGATGCGTGCGTGAGTTGTGAAAAATTACACTACTTACTCCCTCGTGAATAGAATTTCGAATCCAGCAAATTACAACATTTAAGATGGCAGCATGACTGAAAGCTGCTAAACACACCCTCGTCATACAACGAATGCTTAAGAGAATTTTGCCTAGGCTAGAATGGAACTGTTACCAGACCCACCACAACGCCGTTCTGTCGGATGGCCACGCCCACCAGCTATCATTAACTCATTTGAGCATCACTATATAGAAATAGCTCGTCTAAATTTTTATTAGATGCAGAAACCATCTAGGAGCTGGGTGATATGTTGATTTCAGTTTGGAGCTAATTGACAAAATACGTATGAAGTAGGAGAGCTTCTATCATTATAAAAGGGAAAAGTTTTACAACCCAAGGAGAAACAAAAAGGAAAATACTACACGGAGGCTACAAAGTACGGAGATAACATGAGGCTAGTCTCTCGCGCTAACCAGGAACGGCAATCATGAGGGCCACGTGAAAGGGGCTGGAGGTGACATCTTTCAAGATTGGAGCATTTCGCTCCTTCCACAAATTCCAGATGGTGTATGAGGCTACAATGGTGAGGGTTGTGCCGAACTTGTGTACATTGCTCTGAACTCACCATCCACCAGCTTGGAAAATCAGTGTAGAGGACATGGTGAGCTGGGCACAATGAAGTAGAGCACAGAGAAGCCTCTTGGAGAAATTGCAGTTAATGCTCGGGTGTGACGCAGATTTGAGGACATAGTCACAATGTTAAGGGATGAATAAGAAAATGTACTCACCAACCGTGGCTTGCCTAAGCATTATCCACCCTTATAAAGGACACGCGCTGCCTTTGTAATATCTTCTCTCCTATCATGGTAGTACTAGCAACCAAAGTAACACCACCGGAGCCGAAGTTCCTGAGTTAGAGCAATGGCAACTACGATAGGCTGGAGCGGCGCAATAGGTTGTGAATGTCGAGGCATACGAAACGTACCATCTCAGCAGGAAAATCTAACACTATAAACAGCTCAAAGTCGCTGATCCACAAGGAGTGAACATAGCCCACGATACAAACACGAACTGGATCGAAGCTAGCAGTAATAGGAAATATTGGGCGGTTTCGTGCTATATAGTCAGGATGATCCATAATTTCCATTGGAGCTGGAGCGATGCCCGAGCATGGAGATGAAAATATTTTACACTCTGTAGAATGGAGTCTGCAAATCAATCACCCCTTTCGATCTAGTAAAGAGAGAAACAAAAATTGGATCGAATCCACATCACCTCCCATTTTCATCTCACAGGTACGGTTGGTGCGAATTTGGAATCAAAACCTAGGCTTACGGTAGAAGAGAAGGGAGGAACACGGAGTCACCTATTACTACTTCGATCGCCGGGCTCGCTGTGTCGGACGCCGGCCCGGCCACGAGCGTGAGCGGCGCTTTTCGGGGCAACGGCGAGTGGATGGGGCGAGGAGAGCGGGCGGCCTGTCGCCGTTGGGTCCGCGCCGCTGAAGGCGAGAGAAAGGGATAGAGCGGGCGTGATGGCTGAAAGTGATGGGGAAAAATGTCTCGGAATCCCGGGTGCATTAGCATTGTGGGATTTGTTAGGTTTGAGCTCAAATTCACCGTGCCGGAGATGCGTGCGTGAGTTGTGAAAAATTACACTATTTCAAAATCGAATTTGTAGGTGACTATGTTGACCTGACCCAAATTTTGCTGTCATTTGCTTGCTGCGATTTGGCCAATATGAATAAGAAAAATGAAGTGGCAAGTCTGACATATTGCCTCAAACACAGAGTGACATTCATTTTGAAACAAAATTTGGCGCAAGTCAATTTCAGGTTCCCATAATGGCATGGTTTGCGAGATCCTGTCATAAGTCAAAATGCCAAGGAAAACCACATACCAATAGTTTGAACCGATCCTCAAGTTCCCCAAGCTGCAACATTCAAGATGACATGGAGACATAGTCGGTTTGCGAGATCCTGCGAGGTCAACTCGCCATGGAAAATGACATGCCGGTAGTTTGAAGAGATCCGATGAGAACATCCAGTTCCACCCCTATTATCGAGGTCAATGTTTCGTCTCCCGAGTGCCTAGTTGGTCAGCTCCGTGATGGCGCGACGATGTCAACATTGGAAGCCCATCTTGTCTTCCTCCTGGTTGTATAGAAATAGCTCGTCTAATTTTTTACTAGGTGCGAAACCATCTAGGAGCTGGGTGACATGTTGATTTCAGTTTGGAGCTAATTGACAAAATACGTAGGAAATAGGAGAGCTGCTATCATTATAAGAGGGAAAAGTTTTACAACCTAAGGAGAAACAAAAAGGAAAATACTAAACAGAGGCTCCAAAGTACAGAGGTAACATGATGCTAGTCTCTCGCGCTAATTAGGGACAGCAATCATGAGGGCCAACATAAAGGGGCGGAGGTGGCACCGTTCAAGATTGGAGCATTTCGCTCCTTCCACAAATACCAGATGGTGTATCAGTGTATGAGGCTACAACGGTAAGGGTTGTGCCAAACTTGTGTACATTGCTCTGAACTCACCATCCACCAGCTTGGAGAATCAGTGTAGAGGACGAGGTGAGCTTGGCACAAAGAAGTAGAGTGCAGAGTTGTAACCTCTTTAGAGAAATGGCAATTAATGCTTAGGCGCGAGGCAGATTTGATGGCATAGTCACAATATTAAGGGATGAATAAGCTAAAGTACTCACCAACCGTGGCTTGCCTACGCATTATCCACCCTTATAAAGGATGCGCAACGGCTCCGTAATATCTTCCCTCCTATCATGGTAGTACTAGCAACAAAAGTAACACCACCGGAGCCGAAGTTCCTGAGCTAGAGCAATGGAAACTAGGATGGGTTGGAGCGGCACAATAGGTTGTGAATGTGAGGCATACAGAAACGTACCATCTCGGCAGGAAAATATCACACTAGAAACAGCTAAAAGTCGCTGATCCTCAAGGAGGGAACATAGCGCAAGATAAAAACACAAATTGGATCGAAGCTAGCAGTAATAGGAAGTATTGGGCAGTCTTGTGCTAGATGGTACGGCTGATCCAGAATTTCCATTGGAGGTGGAACAATGCTCCAGCATGGACATGAAAAGATTTTACACTCTGTAAGCCGTTTCCACTGAAAATGGAGTCTGAAATCAATCACCCCTCTCGATCTAATAAAGGGACAAAGAAAAATTGGATCGAATCTGCATCCCTTATCCATTTTCATCTCATGGGTACGGTTGGTGCGAATTCGTAATCAAAACCTATGCTTATGATAGAAGCTAAGGGGAACGCGGAGTTTTACCTCACTGCGGACCACCGCTTCGATCACCGGGCTCCTTGTGTCGGACACCGGCCGGGAACGAGCGTGTCGGCGCTGTTTCGGGGCAACGGCGAGTGGAGGGCGAGGAGAACAGGCGTTGTCGCCGTTGTGTCCGCGCCGCTGAAGGCGAGAGAAAGGGATATGGAGCGGGCGCTGAAAATGAAGGGGAAAAATAAATATCTTAAAATCCCAGGTGATGTAGTTTACATTAGCATTGTGGATTTGTTAGGTTTGAGCTCAAATTCACCGTGCCAGAGATGTGTGCGTGAGTTGTGAAAAATTACACTACTTACTCCCTCGTGAATAGAATCTCGTATCCAGCAAATTACAACATTCAAGATGGCAGCATGATCGAAAGCTCCTAAGCACACCCTCGTCATACAACGAATGCGTAAGACAATTTTGCCTAGGCTAGAATGGAACTGTTACCGGACCCACCACAACGCCGTTACGTCGGATGGCCATGCCTACCAGCTATCATTAACTCATTTGAGCATCACTATATAGAAATAGCTCGTCTAAATTTTTATTAGATGCAGAAACCATCTAGGAGCAGAGTGATATGTTGATTTCAGTTCGGAGCTAATTGACAAAATACGTATGAAGTAGGAGAGCTGCTATCATTATAAAAGGGAAAAGTTTTACAACCCAAGGAGAAACAAAAAGGAAAATACTAAACAGAGGCTCCAAAGTACAGAGGTAACACGATGCTAGTCTCGTGCTAATCAGGGCAGCATAATAGCGAACTAGGCTTAACCGATACCTGTTAGGGTTCGGGTTTCGTGTTTATATACGGCAGGAAAAACCTCTGCCGTGGTTTACAAGGATACATATGAGATAGGGCGGTGTACTACACCGTGTCTACTCATATACGTACAGATATTCCAACAGCCCCTCTTAATCTAAACTCTAGAAGATTCTTGCCTGGAAGTGCTTTGGTAAAACCATAAAACCATCAGCAAGCTGATATTTACTTGAGACAAACCTGATAGCAAGTTTATTTTCTGCCACTCGTTCTCGAACAAAATGGAAGTCAATATCAATGTGCTTTGTACGGACATGAAATACTGGATTTGCTTCGAGAGATATGTCGCACCAAGGTTATCACACCACAAACATGGCTTGTCTTTGAGTTTGATCCCGAGCTCTTTAAGAAGTGCTTCAACCCATATCATTTCTTAGTTGCATTTGCCAATGCCTCGTACTCAGGTTCTGTACTTGATCTTGAAACTGTAGCTTGTTTTCTGGAACTCCAAGAAATTAAGTTTGGTCCTATGAATACTACAAACCCTCCCGTCGAGCGTCTATCATCAAGACACCCAGCCCAATCTGCATCTGAAAAGGCACTCAAGAGTGTAGTAGAAGAGGGTTGGAAGGTAATGCCAAGGCCAACGGTGTCTACGACATAACGTAGTATTCTTTTAACAACTATCCAATGACCTGTAGTAAGTGCATGCAAAAGCTGACAAACCTTGTTAACCGAAAAGGAAAGGTCGGGCCGTGTGAGAGTGAGGTATTGCAAGGCACCAACAATGTTGTGATTATATTTTGTACTATCTTCGGAATCAAGAGGATCACTTGATACAAGTGAAAGAGTGGGTGTTGACTTACATTGTCGCATGCCAACTTTCTCTAAGATATCCATGGCATACTTCTCCTGTGTTAGCAACAAGCTATCCTGGATTTTCCTCACTTCAATTTCCAAGAAATAGTGTAATTCACCAAGATCCTTGATGGCAAAATCATCATTCAAATCCTTAACGAAAGCAGCAATGGCATGATCTGAAGAGTTTGTAACAATGATATCATCAACATAAATTAAAAAGAATACTGTAATATCTGACTTGTGATATAGAAACAAAGATGTATCTGCCTTTGATGGTACAAAACCAAAACTATGTAACTTTGAACTTAAACGAGAGTACCATGCTCGAGGGGCTTGTTGAACATCAGGATTTTCAAAGCCCGGCAGCTATCTCATATAAACCTCCTCTTCCAGAACACCATGTAGGAACGTGTTCTTGACATCTAGCTGTCGCAAATTCCAACATCTAGAAACTGAAATAGCTTCTGACAGTAGCTGATTTAACAACAGGGCTAAAAGTATCTTCATAATCAATTCCTATCTTTGTTTAAAACCTTTTGCAACAAGACGAGCTTTATACCTGTCAATTGTACCATCTGCACGTTTCTTGACATGATATACCCATTTGCAGTAAATTGGATTTTTACTTCTGCTGGGTGGCACTAAGTGTCATGTCTAGTTGTGAAGCAATGCATCATATTCATCCTCCATTGCTTTACGCCAGTGTGGGCCTTCAAGAGCATCAGAGAGAGAGCGAGACTCATCTGTAGACACAAGCAACCCATAGCGAATTGTACCATCTTTGTAAATTTTAGGTTGCTTGATACCTTTTTGTAGGCGGGTTTGAACACCAACCACAGGAGCCGCCATAGCAGATGAGGGCACAGAGGATCCAGCGTGTGGAGAAGATCCTGTGCCAGAATCTCAGCCAGTGGGCGACGGAGACCGGGGCGCACGACGCGACGGCGATGGGGACCGAGAGGGGCCCCGTGATGGCGACCAACCAGGAACTGATGATGTTGTCAAAGCAATGATGACGGGCGGATCCTGTGTCGGGGACCGCTGACGCTGGCAGCGTGTTGTCGGGGAAGAAGGTGGGTCCCGCGATGGCGACGTCGGACGCTGGCGACGCGTGTAAACCTGCAATGGGACATCGTGGGCGCGGGAAGGCCTCTGGCTGCTGCGGATGTCAGGGGAGACAGGATCCTCCTCGGGATCAGAGCGATCCAAGGTTGCAGGGGGAATCCTCCTCGGATCCAGTGCCCGAGCTAGCATTTTCTTTAGCATCTTCCTGTGCATCATTTTCACTCATTTCAGCATTGTTTTCACTCTGGTTTTCACCAGTATATTCATCATCAGATGGAGTGTCAGCAGCAACAGCCGGTGGGGTGATATCCTGAACATGGTTAGTGACAATCGGTATAATAGGTAAAGGCATGTGATCATCATGTTGAGCATCCCCACTAGTACATGCCATATTTTGTGGAGGCGACAGGAGAGTTTCTTGACTAAGACGTTTACCAGCATTAGGATTTAGAGATGCAAAAGGAAAAAACATTCTCATCAAAAACTACATCTCGAGAGACATAAACACGTCCAATGGTCATATCTAGACATTTACCCCTTTATGAAGAGGACCATAGCCCAAGAAGACACAATAGGTAGATCTATAAGCAAGCTTTCTTCTGTTGTAGGGACCGAGATTGGGTCAATAGACACACCCAAAAATCCAAAGAGAATCATAATTTAGAGAAGTATGAAGGAGGCGCTCAACGAGAGTCTCATTATTAATAAATTTGCTAGGAATAAGATTAATAAGAAATGTGGTTGTAAGGAAGGCTTCATCCCAGAATTTTAGTGGCATAGATGCATGTGCAAGAAGAGAAAGTCCTACTTCCACAATATGACGGTGTTTGCGCTCAGCGGAACCATTTTGTTGATGAGCATGAGGGCAAGACACATGATGAGTGATGCCAATTTTCTGAAAGAAGGCATTAAGCTTCTCATACTCGCCTCCCCAATCTGTTTGCATAGTGACTATTTTCCTACCAAACTTACGTTCAACATAGGCTTGATAGTTAAGAAAAACTTGATAAACATCAGAACGCTTCTTGAGCAAGTAAATCCAAGAAAATTTACTATAATCATCGATAAAGCTTACATAATATGAATGTTTGCTAACAGAAGCAGGTAATGGACCCCATACATCAGAGAACACAAGCTCAAAAGAAACTGTGGACACCTTTGGTAGACAGACACAAGATATGGCAACTGGTGACTCTTAGCTAACTGACAAGAATCACAAACATAAGAATTTATTTCTGAACTATATGAAAGCTATTTTTTCTAACAATCTGTTGCACCACAAACGAGGAAGGATGACCTAAACGGCGATGCCATGTGGATGAGGATGGCTTTACTGTGACGAATGCTTGCTTGGAAGACCCGGTAGAGAGAGGCACTAGCGGGTAGAGACCACCATAGTATGGTCCCTTAAACAGAGTTCTTCGAGTTGCCCGATCCTTAATAAGAAAGAACCAAGGGTGAAATTCAATGTAAACATTATTATCAAGAGTAAGTTTATGCACAGATAAGAGATTCTTTGAAGCATTTGGAACATGGAGAATGTTGTTTAAATGCAATGTGCTATGGGGGGTATGCAACATAGAATGACCAACATGCGATATAACCATACCATTGCCATCGGTAGTGTGGACGCAGTCTTGTCCCTTGTAGTTTTCACGGGTGGTGAGTTTGATCAACTCACTCGTGATGTGATCCGTAGCTCTGGTGTCAGAATACCAGTTGGAGTCAACACCATAGGAGGCAACATGAGCTCCTTTCTTCCCGCGTCAAGAATCATCATCATTACTATCATCATTCTTGTCATCTTTCTTGAAGCGCCAGCAACAGTCGGAGGCAGGGTGACCATGTATTGTGCATATCTGACATGTGACATCAACAAAGGCAGTAGCAACGTGGCCATGTCCACGACGATGACGCTTATATCCTCCATCATCACGGCAGCGCTCATAGCCACCATTGTCACGACGCTGTTGTGGGCATCGGTCTTCCCAGCGTTGTCCACCATCATGGTGGCCTTGTCCTCCACCATCATCGCGGCGGCGATCTTCCCAGCCGAGCACCATCATCCCGACGTATGTCACCTGTCATCGCGACGCCGGTCACCGTCAACACGGCGTCTATCTTCCCAGCACTTGTCCATAGACACGGTCACCACGATCGGGAGATCGACCGCGGCCACGTCCATCTTGGCCTCGGTGAGCAGCGGCAGTAGCAGGAAGAACTAAAGCCAGGCGTTCCGATCACTTTTGGACAGGCCGTCGCATGTCATGAGCAACAATCTGATCATAGAGATCATCCGAGTCGTGGCACTATTTACGTTGACAGCAGCGAGCAACGTCATTGTATGAGGCATCTAGCCCATTAACCGAGATACCCAACCATCTCATCTTCTTCGACTGGTTTCCCTGCAGCGGCGAGCTCAGATGCAAAGGCCTTCATCTTGGCGAAGAAGACAGGGGAAGACATGTGCAATTTCTTGGTGCTCTGAAGTGCCCCTCACAACCGGTTAATTCGGGAGCGAGAACGAGAGCCGCACAGATTGTTGATGATGGCCCAGACACTAGCAGTTGACTCAACGCAAATGGTGTGGGCGAGGATTTCCGGTGAGAGGGAATTGAGGATCCAACTCAAGCAACGTGGAGTCACGCGACACCCAAGCTGCATACGCTGGGTTTGGGACTTTCGCTTTCTCTTCTCGCGTCTTCCACCTCCAGGTGTGTCACCGGTACAGCATCGGAGCCGTCAAGAAGGTCCAGGACCTGAGCACCACGGAGAGCAGGATGGACCAGTGTTTTCTAGAACAAGAAATTCGATCTGGTGAACTTCTGGGAAGGAGGAGACCCCAGGGAGGGTACCGGGGCGGATGCCGTGGACGAGGACGCCATGACCGGGGAGGTATTTTCCGATCTGAAGATCGTGGGTGTTTTTCCGATCTGAGGAGGATCGTGGGAAAGATTTATGGAGTTTCCGATCAAAAGGATCGTGATTTGGTTGTGGTTTTTTGAGTTTCCGATCTAGAGATCGTTGGGGTTTGGTTTGTTGGAGTTTTCCGATCGAAAGAGATCGTGGAGGGTGTTTTTCTTCGGCGGTGGCTAGGTCATGGAAGAGAATCGCTCTGATACCATAATAGCGAACTAGGCTTAACCGATACCTGTTAGGGTTCGGGTTTCGTGTTTATATATGGCAGGAAAAACCTCTGCCGTGTTTTACAAGGATACATATGAGATCGGGCGGTGTACTACACCGTGTCTACTCATATACGTACGGATATTCCAACACGGCAATCACGAGGGCCACCATAAAGGGGCGGGAGGTGGCATCGTTCACGATCGCGGCATTTTGCTCCTTCCACAAATATCGGATGGTGTATGAGGCTACAACGGTCGGGGTTGTGGCAAGCTTGTACATTGCTCCGAACTCATCATCTACCAGCTTGGAAAATCGGTGTAGAGGACGAGGTGAGCTGGGCACAATGAAGTAGACTTTGGAGAAATGGCAATTAATGCTTAGATGTGATGCAGATTTGAGGACATTGTCACAATATTAAGAGATGAATAAGCTAATGTACTCACCAACCGTGGCTTGCCTAAGCATTATCCACCCTTATAAAGGATGCGCGCTGGCTCTGCAATATCTTCCGTCCTATCATGGTAGTAGTTACTAGCAACCAAAGTAACACCACCCGAACCGAGGTTCCTGAGTTAGAGCAATGGCAACTATGATGGGTTGGAGCGGCGCAATAGGTTGTGAATGTGAGGCATACATGAACGTAACATCTCTGCGAGGAAATGACACGCTAGAAATAGCTCAAAGTCGCCGATCCACAAGGAGGGAACATAGCGCAAGATAAAAACACAAATCGGATCGAACCTAGCAGTAATACCGAGTATTGGAAGGTCTCGTGCTAGATAATATGGATGATCCAGAATTTCCATTGGAGCTGGAACGATGCTCGAGCATGGAGATGAAAAGATTTTACACTCGTAAGCCGTTTCCACTGAAAATGGTGGAGTCCGCAAATCAATCACCCCTCTCGATCTAGTAAAGGGACAAAGAAAAATTAGATCGAATCGCATCTCTTACCCATTTTCATCTCACGGGCACGGTTGGTGCGAATTCGTAATCAAAACCCGGGCTTACGGTAGAAGCGAAGGGGGAATGTGGAGTTTTACCTCACTGCAGGCCACCGCTTCGGTCGCCGGGCTCGTTGTGTCGGACGCTGGCCAGGCACGAGCGTGTGCGGCACTGTTTCAGGGCAACGGCGAGTGGAGGTGGCGAGGAGAGCCGGCGCTGCCGCCGTTGGGTCCGCGCAGCTGAAGGCGAGAGAAAGGGATCGAGCGGGCACGATGGATGAAAGTGAAGGGGGGAAAAATTCAACCTGGTATCACTCCCCTTTCCATTAATTGCTCAACGGAAATACAAGGTACTCTGAGTTTTTGATGCTACAGCAATTAAAAAGGAAACAAGAAAAAGGGAATGACAGGAAGAGTTTTTTGGTAGGAAAACCCGCTGCATGGCCTCGGCGTCGAAAGCCACACTACGGGGCAAAAAACCTACCCCTAACTACAGAAGGAAATAGAACACACCACAGGAAGAGAAAAGTTCATAACATCACCACAGCCAACAAGCAAAACCTCACAGACCAAAAGGGAACAAAGTCTAACATCTTTTTGTAACCACCGATCAGCCCTCCGTGATCATCAGCCTAGTAGGAGTTGTAGCAGCCGTGCCATTTGACACGGAACTTGTCCCGAAGCACGCCAAGTCGGACGCTCTCCCCATCAGCTGATCCGCCCCGCCCCTTATCTCCTCCGCCTCCGTAGCATTGTACATACCTGCCCAAAAACGGAGAAACGAACACATGCAAAAAATAGTTACCACAGGGGACCTCACGGTTTTGTTCTCAAAGGTTATCTGATTTCTTATATTCCAAACCGCCCAACAAATCGCAGCCAACACAAGCATATGATACTTTTCCCCATGAGGGAAGAAAGCATGCAACCATGTTATACTTTGCCACAGAGTTTGGGACAGCCATGAGCATTCAAAACAGACCCAACCACCCCCCATATTACTTTAGCATGTGAACAGCCAAAAAATAAATGTTTCAAAGGTTCATGTTCATTGCAAAAGGAACAAATAGGGGGGGATCCAGGCCAATTCCTTTTCTTGAGATTATCTCTGGTAAGAATAGCATTCTGAAAAAGGGTGTGTTTGGGACAGCTCCACTTCACCAATCTACGGGTGAAGCCGGTGAAGCTGCCCTAAACACCCAAACTCTAGTTCTCAGGTGGAGTGAAGCGGTGGCCTCTCGTAGTTCATTTTCGTGGAGTAGAGAAATAGGTGCTTCACCTGCTCCACTTCACTTTTTCGCGAGACAGCCCACCCCGAATCGGTATTCCCCTTGTCCCCTGATTCATGTCTGTCCATGGTGTGTGGCGACTAGGGCTAGTCGCCGCATCCATCTCCGGCGGCGGCCAGGCCGTCCTCCCCTTCGCCCCGACCTCCAGCTTCCTCCTCTCTACGACCCGCTGATCGATTCCCCTCCTTGGATCGACCCAGCGTCGCAAGCACAGCGGACGGGGAGGTCTGCTTGCGAGCCGCCGCCGCCATCTCATTTTTCTCAGGAATCCCATCGCCCGACTGCAGCTCCGGTGACCCTCCGCCTCCCTCGCCTCTGTCCCCTTCGCCCAGTCATCCTTTTCTATGACACCCCTGCTCGATCCCCGTCCTTGGATTGAACAGGCGGCGCAAGAACAGCCAACGTGGCCATCTGTTTGCTGGCCGCCGCTGCCTTTTCGCTGTTTCAGAGAATCCCGCCGCCCGCCTGCACCGGGACTCCAAGAGGTTGTGCCTTACAACAAGAGCACGGGCAAACATCACATCTGTGAATAGTTCTGGATAATTTGTCGTGTCCTGTAATTTCTTGTTCAATCTGCAGTCAATCTGTGAATAGTTCTTTTTCAGTTCATCATACATATTCTTTTCAGGTTGTATGCAAATGCAGAGATATATTTTGAGAAATAAAATGCAAAGGTTCTGGTGTTGATCGATCGGCAGTGAGATCAAATGGAAACATACTAGTAATGCTACTAGTAGCAAATGATGGTCTCATGGACGTTGCACATCAAACGACTGGAAACAAGGATCTGAAGCTAACCTAGCCAAACAGTTTTTACTGCTCCGGAGTTTTACAAGTGGAGTGGAGTTTAGTGGTGAAGTGAAGTTAGGTGGAGTGGAGCTCTCCCAAACATAGCAGCATTGTGGATTTGTTAGGTTTAAGCTCAAATTCACCGTGCCAAAGATGCGTGCAAGAGTTGTGATATCAGGAAAATTTATGCTATTTCAAAATCGAATTTGTAGGCGCCTATGTTGAGTTGTTGACCCAAATTTTGCTGTGATTTGCTTCATGCGATTTGGCCAATAGGAGTTTAAAAAATGAAGTGACAAGTCTACATATTGCCTCAAACAAAGGGTGACATACATTTTGAAACAAAAATTGGCGCAAGTCAATTTCGAATTCCCATAATTGCACAGTTCGCACATCCTATCATAAGTCAAAATGCCAAGAAAAACCACATGCGAATAGTTTGAACAGATCCTCCAGTTCCCCCAACTGCAATGAGATGGCATGGAGACATAGTCAGTTTGCGGATCCTCCAAGGTCTAAATGCCATGGAAAAACGACGTGCCAGTAGTCTTTTTTTTTTTGAACAAGGGAAGGGCCCGGAGGCCCTAGAGCTGCTTATATTATAAAACGAGAGAACAGTGGCGGGTACAATTTACATGAAGCCCCTCTGGCATCTATTGCACTAGAGAATCTAATAATTAGAGATAAGGGCTCCAACTTTGCAAACAAGACCCTAGGAAAATAAAGCAAAAAGCAATCAAATCCCTGGGATCTTCCTCCGCCTTTCGCCAGCGATCTGAAGAGACACGAACAGAACATCCAGTTCCGCAGCTGCAACATCCAAGATGGCATGGCCAAAAAGACTACCACCAAACACCCCTATTATCAAGTCAAAGTTCCACCTCCCAGTGCCTAGTTGGTCGGCTCCATGATGGAGGTGACGATGTCGCCATTGGAAGCCTTGGGCGCCTTCACAGCCCTGTATCTTGGCACGGAGGCCCAGTGCGGAGGCCTGTGTCATCAGGAGCTCAATGTCTTCTTGTCCACGGCCATCTTGTCTTCCTCCTTGTCGTCCTGGGTCACCGCCACGGTTGTGCTCACCCTTCGAGGGGACGCCTCTCCCGCCCGTTGGTGCCTTCAACTGCTCCGTGGCTTGCGGCTGCAGCTGGTTGCTCAGGTCCTTGATCTTGGTCTCCCCGAAGATGATGTAGGCGTCTCAGTGCAGGCTCTTTTTTTTTAAATGGAAGGAAAAGCTTTGCCTCATCTATTAATTAAGAAGAGAATGCTGAGGTTTTTAGGAGAAAACCTACAACAACAGATGGCATATGGCTTGGAGATGACAAACATAACCTGCAAGTGTCAAGGGGGGGTTAAGAAAATGCAACAGCACTAGCATATGGGATGATGCTGTGGGGAAGAATGGCATGAAGTGATTAGGAAGCTCACGGTCTCGCTCTTGTTGACAGTGACACAGCTCACGCCAGTGGTGGCCTTCATGCCAAGTTTCTGCATGGCTTTCCTGCTCTTCTTCTCACTCTTGCTCCGCTTAGATCTTTCACAAGAAAGCACAGAGGCATATTGTCAGATTTTCGAAACTTGGCATAAGACCGAAGTATGAGCTCCGATGACTACAAATATTAATCCATGAAGTAGTCATTACAAACGTCAAGCATAACGTTCTTGTTTACTGTTATCAAGCAAGACTGAACAGATTTACAAGATTTTTTTCATAAAACTAGACATAAACTTCATTCATTACTATTTGTAGTAATTAGAATGGCAAGTGTAAACACTTCACGGTTCTCAAGCAAGAATGGACAGAAACTGTGATAAATTCTTCTAGTTAAGGTCCATTAGTCCTTTGTACCAGTACCAATTCATACTTAAATGCATTCAAATGATTCACCAACCAAGCTCCGCCAAAACACTTGCAAAAACAAGATTTTACATACAGGATTACTTAAATGTAAGTGCAGATTGACATTGATACAAGTTGGTGCCTCGGTACGGAAGCAAATAATATTATGTACAAAGGCAAGCAATACTTACGAAAATTATAAATTATATACTCCAATAGTTTGAACAAGTGAACAAAGAGTCGGTTCCAAGAGATGAAGAGAGTAGACCACAAATGCATAGCTATGGTACGGAAAGAACAGAATATTTGGGGTACAAACTGGCTTGCATCTATTCTTCAAATAAATAACATGTCAAAATGACTCAAAATACGTAAACACGGATTATATGTATCAATTGCGCAGCAGATCAGATGACAATTTCTTAATTACGAAACTGGGTACAAGAAATAACTTGAGATATTTAAATTTACATTCGAACATGTATTGCAATAAGTAGTCTGGAATTCTAACTAAAGCTCTACTTGAAATGAACAGAAAGAGCTACAGAATATCAACATACCCTCAACATCATCATCATCGTTTTCATCCTCATCATTGTCTTCATCCTTATCAACTCATCATCATCATCATTATCATCCAGGATAGATTAATCTCCCTGGGAATATGCATTAAAAGGATCATATTACTTGGCTGTTGTAAGCGGTAATAAACACTAAACAGCTCCACTTCAAAACAGGTCATGTGCAGAACAAAAAAACTTAGCCATAAGGAGAAATGGAAGAAAAAAACAGTCTTGCCACGGTATTATCTTCCCAACATGAAGATGCGAGTCATGAGCGGTGCCGGGTTGAGGAAAGGATATGCGTTGCATACCCATCGTTTTTGCAAATATATTCTATTGAAGCAGAAAAAAAGTCATATTGAAGCAAACCAATATTGTTTATGACTTTCCATAGCCAAACTTGAAATCCAAGCTCTGCCACTGATGTGAGCACATACTAAGTAGCATCCGCACATTATAAAAGTAAATTAAGTGACATTCGAACATACTATATGGAAGCTACAAAGCAGAGAGATAACGTAGACTAATCCTCTTGCACCAATCAGGGACATGTCATTTACGATCATGAGGGCCACCTGAAAGGGGCAGGAGGTGCCATCTTTCAAGATTGGAGCATTTCGCTCCTTCCACAAACTCCAGATGGCGTGTGTACGTATGAGGCTACAACGGTGAGGGGATGGCTGCCAAACTTCTGTGCATTGCTCCAAATTCACTATCTCCCTCCAGCTTGGAAAATCAGCATTGAGTGTAGAGGACGAGGTGACCTGGGCACAATAAAGTAGAGCACAGAGATGTAGTCAAAACCTCTTTGGAAAAAGGGCAATTAGTGGCCAGGGGTCATGTTTGGCGCAGAATCTAGGACGCGGTCAAAAAATGAATGGATAATGCACTCACCAACCTTGGCTAGTCTAGACGTTACCCGCCCTCGCTCATAAAAGGTGCGCTGCCTCTGTAGTCTTCTTCTTATAGCCACCTCTCCTATCATGGTACGTACTTGCAACCAAGATGACAACACTCGAGTCTCCTCTCCTATCATGGTACTACTAGCAACCAAACGAACACCACCAGAGTCGAAACTCCTGAGCTAGAGAGCAATGGCGACTAGGATGGGTTGGAGCGAGTTGAGAATGTGAGGCATACGAAACGCATCTTATCTTCAAGGAAAAGGTTAAGTAGAAAGAGCTCAAAATCGATGATCCCCGAGGAGGTAACATAGCGCAAGCTGGATCGAAGCTGGCACTGGTACTTCAATGTCTTGTGCTAAAAATACCGAAGAATCAGAATTTCTCTAGGAGCTTGAACATCGCTCGAGCTTAGAGCAGGGAGATGAAAAGGTTTTAGACTATGTAAGTAGATATGGTTTCGTTTCCACTGGAGATGCAGCTCGGCAATCACCCCTCTCGATCTAAAGAAATAAAAACTGGATCAAATCTGCATCTCTTGCCCCCTCAATCGCAGCCTCACGGGGAGGGCCCGTGCATATTTGAAACCAAAACCTAGGCCTACGGTACACGCGAAGGCAAGGAACAGAGAGTTTTACCTCGCTGAAGCCCACCGCACCTGTCGCCGGGCTCGCTGAGTGGCAAGAGTGTGTGCTTCGCTGTACCTGGGGTCGCTGTCGCCGGCTCGCCCACGATCGCCGTTGGGGCCGCGCCGCTGGAGGCGAGAGAAAGGGATAGCGGGCGTGTCGCTAAAATGTTTTTGGACCAGCTCTAATTCAATCGTCGAGCTAAGGCAAATGAACTTGAAAAATACCCTTTCAAAATCGATCATGATGATTTTACGAATTTGCACGCGAAGATGTTCTAGGCGGAACCAAAATGGAACCTGAGAATCACCTCTCTTGATCTAAAGGAAAAAAAATAGAAATCTTGGACCAAATCTGCATCTGTTACCCCTCAATTGCAGCTTTATCATCACAGAAGTGGTGTCCATCTGCTTACGTGATTCTATTGAATCTTCTGTTTGCTTGTTTGGTGTTTCAGCTCCTGTTACTTGTGTGTGGGGCGTAAGATGAAAAGATCTTAGACCCTGTAGGTTGATGCGGTTTCATTTCCAGTGAAAATGGAATCACCGCTCTCGATCTAAAGGAAAAAAAGGTGGGCCCCTCAACCACATACCATTTACATCTCATGCGGACGGTTGGTGCAAATTCGGAATCAAAACATAGGCTTACAGTGCAAGGGAAAGCGAAAAATAGAGAGTTTTGCCTCACTGCATGAGCGTGTGCGGTGCTGTTCCTAGGTGACAGCCGATTGAGGTACAGCGGATGGGTTCCTATGGAGAGGGGTGGGAGTGTGGTTGCCAGCTTACCATGGTCGCTGTTGGAGGCCAGAGAAAAGGGGAGCAGGCGCGCTGGCTGGACTATCCACCAACACATTGTGTGAAACAGCCGTTGTAAAGATATTGCACAATTGCAATTATTTTTGTAAAGTCTAGCGCAATCAAACTTTTTTCAAAATCGATGGTAATTTCAGGAACTTGTTCCAAAATTGACTGTGACCTTTCAAGAATTTGCAGGTGACTATGTTCTAGGTTGTCAAAAAAAATTGAAGGGGATTGTTTCCTGCGATTTGGCCAATGTTACAAATTTTGGTGACTATCCAAATAAGGACCAAAATTTTGGCTGTGACCAAAATATAATTAGGCTGGATTCTAGGTACCAACAATACCCTAAAATCCAAAAGCTAGAATGACATGCTGCCTCAAACAGAGTTACATTGCATTTTGTGAAATAAATTAGCGCAACCAATTCAGATCAGATTCCCATAAATAGCAGAGTTTGCAGATCCTCAGAGATCAAAATGCCCAGAAATTCTTTTTTTTTTTCGAAATGGGGCATTGCCCAGCCTCTGCATCAATGTGATGCACACGGCTTTTCATTTATTTGAATGGTTCAAAAAAAATCAGAAGTTTACATCACGGATCAGAGATGGTTGAGACAAGTATCAACCATCGAAAAATGAATAAAAACACAGAATTATCCATTTTGTATCCTACTAGTGTGTCGCCACCCAGTAGCCTGGAAAAAGAAGTCCTGAGTAACCGTCGCGGACGGTTGCACCCAATATCCATAGTCTCCCGCTGATCCTCCGGAAGAAGGAAAGCCCATTGTTGGATCCGAGTATGCTGCACGCCGTATAACTCTGCAAAAAATTAGTTCCCTTTTGTCTGTTAAAAATTATGTCATTCCGGTTTGTCCAAATAGACCAGCATATAGCAGATATGCCAATCCGTATTCTATTCTTATCCAATTTATGAACCCCATTAAGCCAATTACCAAACATATTAGTAATATTTGCAGGTGGGTGTATACCAAAAGTAAAATAAATCATTCGCCAAACAATTTTGGCAAATGGACATGATAAGAATAAGTGATTTATGGTTTTACGGCTCATTACAAAAACAACATTTAGTGCATCCATGCCAATTCCGTTTCACCAAATTGTCTTTTGTGAGCAGTACTTTATTGTTAAGAAACCACATAAAAATTTTGATCTTGAGAGGTATTTTTAATTTCCACAGATATTTGCGTAAAAAAGGAGTGTGACCATTCATTAAGTCAAGATACATTGATTTGACTGAAAATGTTCCGGAATCAGTAAGTTTCCAAACAAATTTATCCGGAGTGTTTGTCAACTGTACCATCATTAGCCGTTGACAAAGATTAATCCATTGATTCCATTTGTTTTCATTAAAAGCCCTCCTAAAAGCAATATTAAGCGGATTTTGTGCCAACACAGTAGCAACTAAAACATTCTTTCGCTGTACTATATTATACAACGCCGGATATTGCTGTGCTAAAGAAGTGTCTCCTAGCCAAATGTCCTCCCAAAACCGTGTATCAGATCCGTTCCCCACTTTAAAAAAGCTCCTACTAAAAAAATCATCTTTCACACGCATAAGACCTTTCCAAAATGGAGAATCAGTAGGTTTCCCCTCAACATGTGCTAACGTTTGGTTTTTCAAATATTTATTAGAAAGAAGTTGCTGCCACATTCCCTCCTCAGTGAGAATTTTAAATAACCATTTGCTTAGCAAACATTTGTTTTTAAGTTCAAGAACTTCAATACCTAACCCTCCTTGGTCTTTAGGTCTACAAACCATACTCCATTTTGTAAGCCTATATTTCTTCTTCGTTTCATCCGTTTGCCAAAAAAAACTTGAGCGGTAGAAATCCAAACGTTTTCCGACCCCTACGGGAATCTCAAGGAATGACAACATGAACATTGGCAAACTCGTCAAAACTGAATTGATTAAGATTAACCGATCACCGTAGGATAGTAGTTTACTTCGCCAAGTCCCTAATTTTGCCCCAAAACGGCTCTCAATAGGATTCCATTCGGAATTTCTAAGTTTCCGATAATGCACAGGAATACCGAGATATCTTATCGGTAAGGACCCAGCCTCACACCCAAAGATTTGTCTATAATCCTGTTCCTCACACCCAGAAATTCTAGGAGATCATAATCTTGAGGGAAGAGTTTTACAACCTAACAAGGATCAAAAAAGAAAATATTGTACAGAGACTACAAAGCAGAGAGATAACATTAGGCTAGTCTCCCGCGCCAATCAGGAACCACATGTCATTTACAATCATGAGGGCCACCTGAAAGGGGCAGAATTGAGTCTTTCAAGATTGGAGCATTTCGCTCCTTCCAACAAACTCCACAAACTCCAGATGGTGAATGAGGCTACAAGGATGGCTGCCAAACTTATTTGCACTGCTCCAAATTCACCATCTCCCTCCAGCTTGGAAAATCAGAATTGAGTGTAGAGGACGAGGTGACCAGGGCACAATGAAGTAGCGCAGATTCTAGGATGCGGTCACAAAATGAATGGATAATGCACTGACCAACCTTGTCTAGTCTAGACATTACCACCCTCGCCCATAAAGGGTGTGCTGCCTCTGTAGTCTTCTTCTTGTGGCCGCCTCTCCTATCATGGTAGCTACTTGCAACCAAGATGTCACCGAGTAGAGTCTCCTCTCCTATCATGGTACTACAAGCAACCAAACAAGCACCACCGCAAGTCGAAGCTGCTGAGCTAGAGAGCAATGACAACTAGGATGGGTTGGAGCAGATTGAGAATGTGAGGCATACAGAAACGTATCTTCTCTTCATGAACCAAATGAAGTAGAAAGAGCTCAAAGTCCCTCATCCCCAAGGAGTGAGCATAGCGCAACCGGATCAAAATTAGCTCGATGACGGACACTCTTGTGCTGAATAGTCTTGAACATGTAGAATTTGCCTAGGAGCTTGTACGAGCATGCTCGAGCATGGAGATCAAAAGGTTTTAGACTCTGTAATAAGTTGATGCGGTTTCGTTCCCAGTGGAAATGGAGCCCGGGAACCACATCTCTCGATCTAAAGAAAAAAAACTGGATCAAATCTGCATCTCTTACCCCCTCAATCGCAGCCTCACGAGGAGGCCCGTACAGATTCGAAATCAAAACCTAGACTTACCGCATAAGCGAAGGAACGGAGGGTTTTACCTCGCTGCAGCCCACCGCACCAGTCGCGTGTGCTTCGCTGATCCTGGGCAACGGCGAGTGGAGGGGCGCCGTCGCCGGTTCGCCTACGAGTTGCCGTTGGGGCCGCGCCGCCGGAGGCGAGAGAAAGGGATAGCTCGGTCAAAATAATCCCCGACCTGAATCGTCTCTACCTCGATTCCGCTCGACGGCGCTGCGGTCGTCGCCATCGCGCTCGTCCACAAGGTCGTCCCGCATGTCCACTGTTCCGCTCGTCCGCCGCATGTGCAGAAGCTTCACGAAAACCATGTTAATGATCGATCTAGAAAGTTAAGGGTTTGTTTTTAACCAAACAGGATATTTAGGACCAAAAGTAAAATTTCAGTCAAGTTCAAGCCTTCAAGGACGAAAAGTGGACTTCCTTGACTGCTAAAATATGTTCCGAGCCGCTCTAGTTCAATCATCGAGCTCAGGTGAATGAACTTGAGAAAATACCATTTCTAAATCGATGATGATTTCACGAATTTGCATGCAACGATCATGATTGTACGAATTTACAGGTTTGGGAGGAACCAAATCTGTCCTGGTTTACTTCCTGTGATTTGGCCAGTAAATAAGAAAAATGGAGCGACAAGTTGGCATTGGCATAAGCCAAAATTTTGGTGGCTATCCAAAACAAGGACCAAAATTTTGGCTGTGACCAGAATATAATTAGACTGGATTTTGAGCATCAAAAAATCCAAAAGCTGGAATGGCATACTGTCTCAAACACAGAGTGATATTGCATTTGCAGAAATAAATTGGCGTAACTGATTCAGATCAGATTCCCACAAATTCCAGAGTTCGCCGTATCCTCAATGTCAAAAGTCACCCTACATGCCAGAAGTTTGAAGAGACATGAACAGAACATCCAGTTCCGCAGCTGCAACATTCAAGATGACATGGCCAAAAAAGACTACTGCCCACCACCCCCTACTTTCAGGTCAAAGTTCAACCTCCCAGCACCTAGTTGGTCAGCTCCATGATGGCACTGACAATGTCGCCATCGGCAGCCTTGAGCGCCTTCACGGCCTCGGATCTTGGCACGGAGGCCTGCGTCATCACGAGATCGATGTCCTTCTTGTCCACGCTAGTCTCGTCTTCATCCTCGTCGTCCCGGGCCGCTGCCACGAAGGCTCGCCCTTTGAGGGGCCACCTCTCCCACCTGGCGCCTTGAACTGCTCCGCGGCTTGAGTCTGCAGCTGGTTGCTCATGTCCTCGATCTTGGCCTCCCCGAAAATGTTGTAGGTGTCTGAGTGTGGGCTCTTGAAGACATCTGGCTTGGAGATGACAAACATAACCTGCAATTTTGAAAGGGGAGTTAGAAAATGCAACAGCACTAGCATATAGGATGGCTACAGGGAAGAATGGCATGAAGTGATTAGGAAGCTCACGGTCTTGCTCTTCTTGACAGTAACACGGCTCACACCAGTGATGGCCTTCATACCAAGTTTCTGCATGGCTTTTCCGCTCTTCTTCATTTCCAGTGAAAATGAATCACCTCTCTGAGCTTTCTCGATCAAGGAAAAAAGAAAAGGTGGATCAAATCTGCATCTCTTAACCCCTCAACCGCATCCCATTTACATCTCACGGGGACGGTTGGTGCAAATTCAACCTAGGCTCGCAATGCAAGGGAAGGTGAAAAATAGGGAGTTTTACTCACTGCATGAGCATGTGCGGCGCTGTTCCTGGGTGACGGCCAATTGAGGCAGAGCGGATGGGGCGCTCTGGAGAGAACGGGGGATGCAGTTGCCGTTGGGGCCAAGCCTCTGTAGGCCAGAGAAGTGGGAAGCAGGCGCTCTGGCTGGAGTGTCTGCCAACACATTGTGCGAGACAGCCGTTGCGAAGATATTGCACAATTGCAATTATTCTTGTAATCACACGTGGTCTAACGCAATCGAACTTTTTTCAAAATCGATTGTACGAACTTGTTCCAAAACCGACTGTGATTTTTCGAGAATTTGCAGCCGGCTATGTTCTGGGCTGTCCAAAATTTTGAAGGGGAGTGCTTCCTGCGATTTGGCCAATGTTACAAAAAAATAAGAAATTAGAGAGTGACAAGTTGGCATCGGGCAAAAGCCAAAAATTTGGCGATTATCCAAACAAGGACCAAAATTTTGGTTGTGATCAAAATATAAGTAGGCTGGATTTTGGGGACCAACAATACCCTAGAATCCAAAAGTTAGAATGACATAGTGCCTCAAACAGAGTGACGTGGCGCAGCCAATTCAGATCAGATTCCCATAAATAGCATATTTTGCGGATCTTCAGAAATCAAAATGGCAAGGAAGTCTAGGAGGTCATAATTTCGAGGGAAGAGTTTTACAGCCTAACAACGATCAAAAAAGAAAATACTATACAGAGGCTACAAAGGAGAGAGAACACATTAGGCTAGTCTCTCGTGCCAACCAGGGACGACATGTCATTTAACAATCACGAGCGCCACCTGAAAGTGAATGAGGCTACAACGGTGAGGAACTGAAGATGACTGCCAAACTTCTTTGCACTGCTCCAAATTCACCATCTCTTTCCAGAGTTCCAGCTTGAAAAATCAGAATTGAGTGTAGAGGACGAGGTTACCTAGTCACACTGAAGTACATCACAAAGATGTAGCAAAAACCTCTTTGGGGAAAGGGTAATTAATGGTCAGGGGTCATGTTCGGTGCAGATTCTAGGACACGGTCACAAAATGAATGGATAATGCGCTCACCAAGTCTAGACGTTACCCACCCTCGCTCATAAAAGGCGTGCTGCCTCTGTAGTCTTCTTGTAGCCACTTCTTGTAGCCACCTCTCCTACCATGGTATGTACGTACTTGCAACCAAGATCACAACCAGTGGAGCCTCCTCACCTATCATGGTACTACTAGCAACCAAACGAACACCACCAGAGTCAAAGCTCCTGAGCTAGAGAGCAATGACAACTAGGATGGGTTGGAGCAGTTGAGAATGTGAGGCATACAGAAACGCATCTTATCTTCAAGGAAAAGGTTAAGTAGAAAGAGCTCAAAATCGATGATCCCCGAGGAGGTAACATAGCGCAAGCTGGATCGAAGCCGGCATCGGTACTTCAATGTCTTGTGCTAAAAATACCTGAAGAATCAGAATTTCTCTAGGAGCTTGAACATCGCTCGAGCTTAGAGCAGGGAGATGAAAAGGTTTTAGACTATGTAAGTAAATATGGTTTCGTTTCCACTGGAGATGCAGCTCGGCAATCACCCCTCTCGATCTAAAGAAATAAAAACTGGATCAAATCTGCATCTCTTGCCCCCTCAGTCGCAGCCTCACGGGGAGGGCCCGTGCAGATTCGAAATCAAAACCTAGTCCTACGGTACACGTGAAGGAGAGGAACAGAGAGTTTTACCTCGCTGAAGCCCACCGCACCTGTCGCCGGGTTCGCTGAGTCGGCCGCCGGGCAAGAGTGTGTGCTTCGCTGTACCTAGGGTCGCTGCCGCCGGCTCACCCACGGTCGCCGTTGGGGCCGCACCGCTGGAGGCGAGAGAAAGGGATAGCGGGCGCGTCGCTAAAATGTTTTTGGACCAGGTCTAATTTAATCGTCGAGCTAAGGCAAGTGAACTTGAAAAATACCCTTTCAAAATCGATCATGATGATTTTACGAATTTGCACGCCAAGATTTTCTAGGCGGAACCAAATTTTGTCTTTGGTTTGCTTCCTGCGATTTGGCCAGTAGGAATAAGGAAAAATGGAGCAATAAGTTCGCATGGGCATAAGCAAAAAAGTTGGCGACTATAAAAACAAGGACCAAAACTCTGGCTTTTTTTTATTTATTTGAGGAGCTCCCGCTGCCGATTTCATTAAAATGAAACCAAGTATAGAAAGTTCTGAGCAGTCTCGTCCTAGAAAGGCTGGAACATCCGGAATTTCCCTTGAGCTGGAACGATGCTCGGGTATGGAGATGAAAAGATTTTAGACCCCATGACTTAATCTGGTTTTGTTTCGAGTGAAAATGGAACCTGGGAATCACCTCTCTTGATCTGTTACCCCCTGTTTACTTGTTTGGTGTTTCAGCTCCTGATACTTGTGTGTGGGGCGTAAGATGAAAAGATCTTAGACCCTGTAGGTTGATGGGGTTTCATTTCCAGTGAAAATGGAATCACCGCTCTCGATCTAAAGGAAAAAAAGGTGGGCCCCTCAACCACATACCATTTACATCTCATGCGGACGGTTGGTGCAAATTCGGAATCAAAACATAGGCTTACAGTGTGCAAGGGAAAGCGAAAAATAGAGAGTTTTGCCTCACTGCATGAGCGTGTGCGGCGCTGTTCCTAGGTGACAGCCGATTGAGGTACAGCGGATGGGTTCCTATGGAGAGGGGTGGGAGTGTGGTTGCCAGCTTACCATGGTCGCTGTTGGAGGCCAGAGAAAAGGGGAGCAGGCGCGCTGGCTGGACTATCCACCAACACATTGTGTGAAACAGCCGTTGTAAAGATATTGCACAATTGCAATTATTTTTGTAAAGTGTAGCGCAATCAAACTTTTTTCAAAATCGATTGTAATTTCAGGAACTTGTTCCAAAATTGACTGTGACCTTCCAAGAATTTGCAGGTGACTATGTTCTAGGTTGTCAAAAAAAATTGAAGGGGATTGTTTCCTGCGATTTGGCCAATGTTACAAATTTTGGTGACTATCCAAATAAGGACCAAAATTTTGGTCTGTGACCAAAATATAATTAGGCTGGATTCTAGGTACCAACAATACCCTAAAATCCAAAAGCTAGAATGACATGCTGCCTCAAACAGAGTTACATTGCATTTTGTGAAATAAATTAGCGCAACCAATTCAGATCAGATTCCCATAAATAGCAGAGTTTGCAGATCCTCAGAGATCAAAATGCCCAGAAATTCAAGGAGATCATAATCTTGAGGGAAGAGTTTTACAACCTAACAAGGATCAAAAAAGAAAATATTGTACAGAGACTACAAAGCAGAGAGATAACATTAGGCTAGTCTCCCGTGCCAATCAGGAACCACATGTCATTTACAATCATGAGGGCCACCTGAAAGGGGCAGAATTGCGTCTTTCAAGATTGGAGCATTTCGCTCCTTCCAACAAACTCCACAAACTCCAGATGGTGAATGAGGCTACAAGGATGGCTGCCAAACTTCTTTGCACTGCTCCAAATTCACCATCTCCCTCCAGCTTGGAAAATCAGAATTGAGTGTAGAGGACGAGGTGACCAGGGCACAATGAAGTAGCGCAGATTCTAGGATGCGGTCACAAAATGAATGGATAATGCACTGACCAACCTTTTCTAGTCTAGACATTACCACCCTCGCCCATAAAGGGTGTGCTGCCTCTGTAGTCTTCTTCTTGTGGCCGCCTCTCCTATCATGGTAGCTACTTGCAACCAAGATGTCACCAGTAGAGTCTCCTCTCCTATCATGGTACTACAAGCAACCAAACAAGCACCACCGCAAGTCGAAGCTGCTGAGCTAGAGAGCAATGACAACTAGGATGGGTTGGAGAAGATTGAGAATGTGAGGCATACAGAAACGTATCTTCTCTTCATGAACCAAATGAAGTAGAAAGAGCTCAAAGTCCCTCATCCCCAAGGAGTGAGCATAGCGCAACCGGATCAAAATTAGCTCGATGCCGGACACTCTTGTGCTGAATAGTCTTGAACATGTAGAATTTGCCTAGGAGCTTGTACGATGCTCGAGCATGGATATGAAAAGGTTTTGGACTCTAGTAAGTTGATGTGGTTTCGTTCCGAGTGGAAATGGAGCCCGGGAACCACATCTCTCGATCTAAAGAAAAAAAAAACTGGATCAAATCTGCATCTCTTGTCCCCTCAATCGCAGCCTCACGAGGAGGGCCCGTGCAGATTCGAAATCAAAACCTAGACTTACCGCATAAGCGAAGGAACAGAGAGTTTTACCTCGCTGCAGCCCACCGCACCAGTCGCGTGTGCTTCGCTGATCCTGGGCAACGGCGAGTGGAGGGGCGCTGTCGCCGGTTCGCCTACAGTTGCCGTTGGGGCCGCGCCGCTGGAGGCGAGAGAAAGGGATAGCTCGGTCAAAATAATCCCTGACCTGAATCGTCTCTACCTCGATTCTGCTCGACGGCGCCGCGGCCGTCGCCATCGCGCTCGTCCACAAGGTCGTCCCGCATGTCCACTGTTCCGCTCGTCCGCCGCATGTGCAGAAGCTTCACGAAAACCATGTTAATGATCGATCTAGAAAGTTAAGGGTTTGTTTTTAACCAAACAGGATATTTAGGACCAAAAGTAAACATTCAGTCAAGTTCAAGGACGAAACACTGCTAAAATATTTTCTGAGCCGCTCTAGTTCAATCATCGAGCTCAGGCGAATGAGGGCATCTCCAGCGGCGCGACGCATTTCGGACGTCGAAACGGACGCGTCGTGTCCGTTTGCGTCGGCTGAAATGGTCGAAATCGTCTGGGCGTCCGTTTGCGTCGGGGGTGGCTCCAGCGGCGCGACGCATAAATTTTTTTTTTCATTCATGCAAGCATAATTTACGTTAAAAAAATATAAAAAAGCCATAAAGGCGTGCTAAAAGTTGCTGCTGCCTACTGGTCGTCGTCGCTGACGAGGTTAATGAACTCCGGCGTCGGCCATGGAAGCTCGTACGCCGGCGGTGGAGGAGGTACCGCCGCATGGGCAGGAGGCTGTGGCCAGGGATCCCACGCCGGAGCAGCAGGGCGGAGCGCGGTCGTTGGAACGTGTCGGCGTAGCCGGAGGAGTCGCCGGCCTCCCCGCGCGAGCGCCGACTCCCGCAGCTGGATTGCGAGCCCCTCCCACAAAGCGAGGTCGTTGAGCTCGTCCTGCGCGCTGTTGGCCAGTGCCATGGCAATGGCCTCATCCTCGGAAAGGTCCGGCGGCTGGGTCTCCGGATCCCACGCCGGCCCTGAAAGGATCGTATGCCGCACCTAGAGGGGGGGTGAATAGGTGCTAACCAATTTTTAGTTCTTTTTCAATTTAGGCTTGACACAATGGTAAATTCTCTAGATATGCAACTAAGTGAATTTACCTATATGACAAGGTTATCAACTAAGCAAGATATAGCTACGCAATATATAGGAGATAGAATGGGATAGATGTAACCGAGAGTGGAGTACGCGATGACACGGAGATGATTCCCGTAGTTCCCTTCCTTTGCAAGAAGGTACGTCTACGTTTGGAGGAGTGTGGTTGCTACGCAAGCCAAACCAACAGCCACGAAGGCTTCACTCAGATCTCCTGTGAGCAACGCCACGAATGCCTAGCCCACTTCCACTAAGGGATTTCCTCGAGGCGGAAACCGGGCCTTTACAAGGTTCTTGGGGCACACATCCACAACCGAATTGGAGGCTCCCAAATCTGTAACAATACAACAATTAACAACAACACATCAACACAAATCAACTAGGGAACCAAATAGGAACACTAGCATGAGATCCCTCAAACAAATGAGGGGGAAATGAAAATCGCTTCGGTGAGGATGTAGATCGGTGGCTTCTCCTTCGAATCTCCAAAGATCAAAAGCTTTGGTTGGGGGAGGAAGGAGATCTTGCAAATCTTGTGTTTCTTGAGGTGGCTCTAATGGAGGTGAAGCTTGGCAGATTTCTTGTGCAATGATTGAGCAAAGAGGTAAGGAAGAAGAAGAGGGGTATAAATACCCCTCCCCAAAATCCAGCCGTTGAGCATTTCGGGGGGCCGGATAATCCGCCCTAAGTAAGGGCCGGATAATCCCCCCCCGGATAATCCGGCCTCCAGGTACAAAACCATGACAATGTCCGGGCAAATGTCCGGCCCCTAGTACCGAGAAGCAATTCTTCGGGTCCTTAGCCATTTTCGAGGGGGCGGATATTCCTGAAATATCCGGCCCGGATAATCCGGCCCTGGTACAAAACCGGGACAATATCCGGGCAAATGTCCGGCCCCTATACTGAGCAGCATTCCCTCAAGTCCTTAGCCGAATTTCTGGGGGCCGGATATTTTGGAAATATCCGACCCAGATTATCCGGCTCGATGATTATTTTTGCAATCGCTTTTTGACAACACCGACCACATCCAACACACATACAAATGTATCTATGTAATTCCTGTATCACTTAAACAACCATTAGTGTATCACATACATTGACATCAAACACTCAAAACATAATATGAGAGATGTTCTTTCAATCTCCCCATTTTTGGTGTTTGATGACAATATACGGATTTGCAAGAGAATCATTATAGAGACAAGCATGATGGCAAAACATAGAGGCACTCCCCCTACATGTGTGCATATAAGTAATTTGCATTTGAATACAAATACACTACACATAGGAGCAAGGTGCCTCAACACAAGAGGTATCCATCATGAGCTCTAACAAGAGACATATACATATATGAAGTTGAGATATGGTGCTAGAAATCATACCCATGTGTAGATATATGATACGAAGATATAGCATCACACATAACATAATAGTCTTGATCTCAACATATAGAAATCCGAAAACCATAACAATGTCTCACACCACATAGCACATAGTTTTAAACGGAACACAACCAAAGCAAATAGTTCAAATAAGAGGGAACACAAGCAATAAAGGAATGATAAACGCATATGCTTGTGCCCAAACCATGCAAATCCCCGAGAGAGTTCCTAATAGAACGCTTCTCCCCTTTGGCATCGAGACGCCAAAAAGGGGACAAGCGCGATGCTACTCGCCCCATGGGGATCACTCGGAGGCATCATCATCATCGGACTCTTGCGCCTCTTCTTCTTCTTCTTCTGCTTCTTCATCAGTGTCAGGTGCATCCGGAGAACGGCGAGTGAGACTGGACCTCTGAATGCAACTATCAAGATCACTCCACGGAACCTGTGCGGAATGCCACCCGCTGTAACCTGGGTGAGCTGGAGGCTGAGGAGGGGGTCCTTGCTCACCACTGAGCTTGTGCAGAATAACCGCCTGAGTATGCTTAATCTCAGCCCGCTCCCGGCTGGCCGCAAAGTTCTCCTTATGGATCTCAATGTTCATGCAAAGGATGTAACGCTGAAACCAACTGAGCCTGTTCACTTGTTTCTTCATAGCAGGGAGGTCAGGATGGCGAGCAGGAGCAAATCCACTAGAACGAGCAGCACCCATGAAGGAGTCAGGTGGAGGTACAGCAGAAGAGACAGGCTTAAGCTTGTAGGCCTTCTTGACAGAGTGATTCATCATAGGGTACCCGCTCAAGTCTTCACCACTCACGCCCGCAGTGTTGTTGATGAGGAGCTGGATGTAGGGCGCATAAGGTATAGTGGTGCGGGAGACCATGGCATCATGAATCTCGTGGAAGATGTAGTCCATGATATCAATAGTGTAGTTACGTTCCTCATTCTCATCACGAGCACACCGAAAGCTGAGGTACATGAGATCCACAAGAGTTCCCCGGAGAGCATCATTGTTACCACCACTAGGAGCGATGGTGGACCGAAAGAACCTGAGTAACTGACTATAAATGCTAAGCAGCCCCTTGGTCTCTCCCACTTTTCCAGCAGATGTATAGAGGTCAAACAGTGCATTCTTATCTGTCTTCTGAGGTCCATGGAGACGGCGGCCTCCTTCTGCAGGAACTCCAAGAATAGCAGCAAAACGGCGCAAGGTGGCAGTACAGTGAGTGGAGCCAGACATCCATTCCATAGTACGGTCATCATCTTTCTGGATGGCCAAAGTGGCAAAGAACTGCTTCACCAACTCTGGACTATAGTCACATCGAATCTTCATCAAATCCTTCAAGCCCATCCTACCGGCCACCCAGATGGCATCTGCAAAGTGATCGTTGACTGCCAGAACTTCCACATCGATAGCTTGCATGGGACGTACTTTCTTCATGGGCTCATAGATATCCTTATAGATGAACTCCTGTTCCATGCACCAGAATTTCCTGCCCTCTGTCTCTTCATCCCTTGGGAGGTCTTCATACCAGTTCTTCATGCGGATAGCAGAATAAGAAATAGGGTCCATGGCCTTGTAGTTTTCCCTTGATGCCTTGTTCTTGTGCCTAGATGAGGTTGACTTGCGAGGAGCGTTGGGCACGAACTCATCACTTGACCGATCAGACCTTGGGCGTCTCCGAGAAGTACCCCGAGAAGTACGACCTGTGAATAGCAAAGATGGATAGCAAAGAGAAGATAATGCTCATAAGTCATGTATGATACAGTAATGCACTCTAGAAACATACTATAAGCTGGTACAAGTCTAAAACAAGATAGATTGTATCAAAACTGCAGTGGCGATGAAGCTCCAGGCCGGATAATCCGGTGCCCCAAGGGGGCGGATAATCCGGCCACCCCGGATAATCCGGTCCTCGCGGGGGCCGGATAATCCGGCCCTGCGAATCTAGCAGATTTTGCAATCAACAACTTGTCTTGGAACAGATCGGCCTTATAGCATGCAAGAGGAGTACACTACAAGCAATTTGGAACAACTAGACACCAAATCCACCAAGACAATAGCACATACAAATCACAACACCTAGGGTTAGGGATTGTGAGTCATACCCGCTTCCATTGCGAAAGCTGCTTGGAGGAGGAGGTAGCTAGGAGGGAGGGGCACCCGATCCACCCAAAAACTCCGGGAGGGAGTGGACGGGGCGACTCCGGCGAGGAGGGGAAGCTCCGGCGATCTTGAGAGGAGAGAGAGGAGAGAGAGGCGCGTGGGGGGTGGTCTGAACCGTTCCCCCCCCCCGCGGCCTCGACCTCAGCCCTTTCAAGATCAGCCCAGGCCGGATAATCCGGCCCTAGTTTAGGGCGGATAATCCGGCCGGGCCGGATTTTCCGGGTCGCCAGGGGGCCGGATTATCCGGTGTTCTGGAAGATTTCAGAACACCGTCAATCCCGCCTATCTTTAGTTGGTTATTTGCGGACCCATATGTGGTGCAATAGACTATCACCTCACATATAAGATGCATATTTACCAATAAGATGGAGCAACCTAGATCATCCGACCGAGAAACCTCAAACTCCAAGTTTTTATCAACCATGACAAATGAGCAAGATGGAAATGGCTTATAGATGAGTGTAGGCTTAGGTTTAGAAGACTCAAACTGTTAATGGTACATGATCACTCAAGTTTGCAAGATATGAGCAAATAAGGCCAAACTAGAGTGATTTCCCATAAGAACATGGAGTTGTCAAATAAAAGGCGATAAAATCCAAATAACTCCAACTCTTCACAAAGAAGAGTGTGGTGGCCTAGGCCACCATATATGAGTGTTGTGACATGACACCGCGAAGATATATCTTGGGTCCAAGCCACTACTCATCATTGAAGCTCACATATCAACATGATATTAAGAGAATGATTTCTTAATGTTGGCATTATGGGGGGAGGGATAGCTCAATAATTTAAACCGCACTCCCCCTATTTCCATGCCCACATCTAAACCAAATAAAGTTTTGAGACAAAGGTGTGTTTGAAAGATGGTCAAGCTAGACTCCTTGAATCAATGATATTTAGCTCATTCCTCAAATAAGAGAACCTTGCTTCATCAAGAGGCTTCGTGAATATATCGGCAAGTTGATCTTTGGTAGGAACATAGATAAGCTCAATATCACCACGGGCAACATGATCCCTAATGAAATGATTCCGGATCTCAATATGCTTCGTTCTTGAATGTTGCACCGGATTATAGGCAATCTTGATGGCACTTTCATTGTCACATAATAGAGGCACTTTGTCACAAATGACACCGTATTCCTTTAAAGTTTGCCTCATCCATAACAATTGAGTGCATCCACTTGCGGCGGCAACATATTCGGCTTCGGCGGTGGAGAGAGATATGCAATTTTGCTTCTTAGAAGACCAACACACCAAGGACCTACCAAGGAATTGGCAAGCCCTGAAGTTGATTTCCTATCATCCTTGTCACCCGCCCAATCCGCATCGGTATATCCATTGAGAATAAAACTTGAGCCTTTGGGGTACCAAATACCATATCTTGGGGTATCAACCAAATATCGAAAGATTCTTTTGAGAGCCATCATGTGGCTCTCCTTAGGAGAAGCTTGATACCTTGCACACACACCAACACTCAACACTATGTCCGGTCTAGATGCACAAAGGTAAAGCAAGGATCCAATCATGGAGCGATATACCTTTTGATCCACCTCTTTACCATTGGGATCTAGTGCAAGATGACATTTGGTAACCATAGGAGTGGCCACACCCTTCAACTCGGTCATCTTGAACCTCTTGAGCATGTCTTGGAGATATTTTGCTTGATTGATGAAGGTTCCTTCTCTCAATTGCTTGATCTCAAAACCAAGGAAGAACTTCATCTCTCCCATCATAGACATCTCAAACCTATCGGTCATAAGCTTTGAAAATTCATCATTGAAAGCTTTGTTAGTAGAGACAAAGATAATATCATCAACATATAATTGGCAAACGAAAAACTCCCCATTGACCCTCTTAGTAAAAAGAGTGGGATCGATTAACCCAACATCAAACCCGCGGTCTACCAACAATTCTTTAAGGTGCTCATACCAAGCTCTAGGAGCTTGTTTGAGACCATAAAGTGCTTTATCAAGCTTGTAGACATGGTTAGGAAAGTTGAGATCCTCGAACCCCGGGGGTTGCTTAACATAAACCTCTTCATGCAAAGGACCATTAAGAAATGCACTTTTCACATCCATTTGTTGTAACTTAAAGTTATGATGCGATGCATAAGCAAGAAGGATACGGATGGACTCAAGGCGAGCCACGGGAGCATAGGTCTCTCCAAAGTCAATTCCTTCAACTTGAGAGAAACCTTGAGCCACCAATCTTGCCTTGTTCCTCACAATATTTCCAAACTCATCTGGCTTGTTCTTGAATATCCATTTAGTGCCTATGACATTGCGGCACTCCTTTGGCTTCTTTACTAAGGTCCACACTTTGTTGCGCTTGAAGTTGTTGAGTTCCTCGTGCATAGCTTCCACCCAATCCGAATCTTCAAGGGCTTCAAACACTTTCTTGGGTTCCACTACGGAGATATAAGCATGATGATTGCTAAAGTTAGCCAATTGCCTTATTGTGGAGACCTTTGCTCGAACATCACCAAGGACCTTGTCATGTGTGTGTCCACGAATTTCAAGGGTCCTATCTCTTCTTGCTAAACGACGGGCCTCGATCTCCTCCTTGGTTCTTCTTGGCCTTGGAGGTGTCACTTGATCAACTTGATCATTTGGGTCCCCGTCTTAACCTTTAACTTGAGCTTCCTCAATTACTTGAGGTTGCTCATCCTCATGTGCTTGATCTTGGACATTATCCGGTGAGAGGAGAATGTTGAAAGGATATTCATTGGATCCATCATGAATCTGTGGTTGATCTTGTTCTTGATCTTGTCCTTGATCTTGTCCTTGATCTTGCACACAAGAGGGAGGGTTTTGTTCTTGTTCTTGGGTTGGTGCATCATTTGCTTCAAGAGATGGGGTTTGTTGATGTTGAGAAGATGAGGGCTCCGCCGTGGTAGAGCATAGTCCTTCCCGAGACGCCACACCGTGTCCCTCAATGGGGCGGAAGAATCCCACACCCATTCTTACTATGGCATCTTGAGGTATTTCATCACCTGCACATACATCAACTTGCCCCACTTGGGAGCCATCATTTTCTTCGAACCTCACACTACAAGATTCGATGATAATCCCGGAGGCTATATCATAGACTCTATAAGTGTGAGATTCGGCACCGTAACCAACAAATATACCCTCCAAAGCTTTAGGAGCGAATTTAGACAAACGAACTCCTTTGATTTTGTAGAAACACTTACAACCGAACACCTTGAAGTATGAGATATTGGGCTTGTTGCCGGTGAGTATTTCATATGGAGCCGTGTTCAATCCCTTGCGGAGATAGAGTCGGTTAGAAGAGTGGCAAGCGGTGGAGATGGCTTCGGCCCAAAAGTTATAGCGGGAGTTATACTCCGCCATCATAGATCTTGCCATATCCATAAGAGTCCGGTTCTTCCTCTCCGCAACACCATTTTGTTGAGGTGTGTAAGCAGCGGAATATTGATGACGTATCCCCTCATCACTAAGAAAATCATTGAGTGTATAGTTCTTGAACTCGGAGCCATTGTCACTTCTTATTGCCATAATGAGGAGGTTGTGTTGGCGTTGCACCTCGGTAGCAAAGTCAATGAATATTTGTTGAGTCTCATCTTTCGTCTTGAGAAAGTAGACCCAAGTGTATCTTGAGTAGTCATCAACAATCACCAAGCAATGTTTCTTCGCACCAAGACTTGCATGAGTAACGGGACCAAAGAGATCCACATGAAGGAGCTCCAAGATCCTCTTGGAAGAGATGATAGTCTTGCTTGGATGCGGAGAGTCATGCATTTTGCCTTCAACACAAGCCCTACAAACACGATCTTTGGCAAAAGAAACATTTTCCATTAGTCCCACAATATGGTTTCCCTTGTGAAGACTTTGCAAAGTTCTCATGTTGACATGGGCTAGGCGGCGATGCCACAACCAACCCACATCCGCCTTTCCGAATAGGCACATCGCACTTGAAGTGGTGGTCCCCGAAAAGTCCACCACATACAAGTTATGTTCGCGATACCCAACGAAAGCGACTTTTAGAGTCTTGCTCCACAAGAGGACCACAATATCATTATCAATAAAGACGGCGAAACCCATCTTGCCAAGGTCGGAAACGGAAAGCAAATTGTAACCAAGGGTTTTGACAAGCATGACATCCACAAGAGTAATGTTGTGTGCAACCACAACCTTGCCAAAACCCAATACCTCGGATGTAGAATTATCGCCAAAGGAGACGGTGATATCATTTATATTGAGCCTCAACTCCTTGACGAGGTTCTTGCCGCCGGTCATATTACTTGTACATCCACTATCAAGTACCCATTTTGAACCTCCGGCGGCATAGTCCTATATGAGATCAATTCTTGGATTTAGGTACCCATTTCTCAATGGGTCCTCTTTTGTTAGCAACAAGGGTCTTTGGGACCCAAATAGACCAAGCAACATAACCATCATATGGGCCAACATATTTAGCATAAACATCACCATAATAATCTTTAAATAAATCATAGTGAGGGTTAGCATTTCCCGCATCATCATCATTAATGGTTTTGCCCTTAGGGGCTTCACCATTAGTGATATCTTTCTTCTTCTCTTGTGCGGGCTTGGCCTTTTGCTTGTTTGCCTTCTTTGCCTTGGCCCCATAACCAAGGCCCTCCTTCCCATTGTTTGATCTTTGCTTACTCAAAAGATCATCCAAAGAAAGTTTACTTTGGGGAGAGGAGGCCTTAGCAAGTTCATCCTTCAACCTAGCATTTTCCTCAATAACATTTGCATGATCACATGAAGGAGTAGAGGAACTAGGCACATCATATGAAGCAAGCCTAATTTGAAGTTGCTCATAAGACTTGGATAGGATAGTGTATTCACTCTTCAAAGCTTTGTGAGCTTTGTCTAGTTCATCTAGATACTTCACAAGTTTCTCATGATCAACATCAAATTGGGCCTTTTCCTTTTTAAGCACTTTAGTCTTAGCCCTAGCAAGATCTCTAGCTTTAGTGAGCTTGTTAATTTTATCTTGAGGCTCTTCAAGAGTTTCTAGCCTCTCCTCAAGAGAAGCTATAGTTTCTTGACTTTCCTCAAGAGCATTTTTAAGAGCATGGATTTCAAGAGAGTCTTCTCTCTCTATTTGACCCTTTTTCTCAAGAGTATGATTTTGTTGAGCTATACGAGCCATGAGATTTGAAACATGCTTTTTAGTGTTACCTTGTAGGTTGAGAATGAATTCATCAAACTCTAGCATTTCTTGTTTCACTTTTAGACTAGCATCATCATGCCCTAGATCACTAGATATGTTCGGCATAGAGGGGCTAGGGGATGATACCTCGGAGGATTTAGCCATGAGACAACTTTCTTCCTCCACATGAATGACCTCATTGGGGGATTCACTTGGTGATGAAGAGTTAGTGGAGAGGGAGGCAAGAGCGACCAATCCATTAGAGGTTGCATCTTCTTCATCATCAACATCATCATCTCCGGAGGTATATTCTTCTTGAGTTGATAGCACAATAGATGTGTCCAAGGAGGACCTTGCCATGAAGCAATGTGCATTCTTGATATGAGGATTCTCATTGGGGTACTCAAAGAGAGATGAAGAGGGAATGTTGGTAGTGGCAATGGCGGCCACTTCCTTTGAGCTTTCTTCTCCTTCATCACCACTAGAACTTTCAACTTCATCGGAAGAATATTCTTCCCTTGTTACTAGCACAACTCTTGAGGGCCTCTTGCCCTTCTTGGTCTTGTTGTTGTAGAATTTCTTGTTGGGGGCTTTTGAATATTTGCCCTTTGTGTCTTTGCTCTTGTCCTTGGGAATGAGCCTTCCATTATGAAGCTCTCTATTCTCATAGGGGCATTCGGCAATGAAGTGGCGCCTGTCATCGCAATTGTAGCATGATCTTGTCTTAGGACCAAAGTTAGTGAACCCACTTTTGTGGTTTCTCTTGATGTTGTCTTCCTTGGCCTTGGAGGGATCAACCCAAAAGGACTTTGCATGGAAGGCCATGTGATCATGATAGTGGCATTCCAAATCTTCTGGATAGGACATACTCCAAGATGCCCTATATTGTTCTTGAGGGTACACTTCTTCTACGGGGTTGACCATCAAGGCAAGATTGTTCCCTTTTGACATACCAATGGCACGATTGCGAGAATCATGAGAGTTTTGCTCGAGCACCTTGAGGGCTTGCATCTTGTGCACGGCATCTTGAGATGAGAGAGAGGAATAGCATTCTCTCCCAACAAGGGTCTTGACATCAATGGGTACAAACGGCATCATGCATTCAATGTACTTCTCCTTGATCCAAGAGTCATTGATGTGGGTGGCACCAATAAGCCGGAAGGAATCGGCAACGATGAGAAGTATTCCATACATGACTTGATGATATTCATCCGGTAGCCTCATGAATCCTTCGGCTTGATTCCGAAGAGCATTATACTTGTTCCTTCTCGTGCTCTCACTTCCAATGCAACTAGCGGCCAAACCTTCCCAAGCTTCCTTGGCGGTGGTGTAGTTCCGAACACGAGGCAAATCCTTTGTCCCCACACTAGTTTGAATCATGTGCAAGGTGGTGTTGTTGAGTTGACTATCAACCGCTTCTCTTCTAGTCAACTTGTCGGGGTTGTAGGGCTTGAAGCCTTCCAAGATGATTCTCCAAAGTTCATTGGAGGCACTGCAAACATGAGAGCGAAACTCAAATTGCCAAGTATCGAAATTCTCAACGGAAAACTTAGGTGGGTCGCCTCGAATGTTCAAATGGGGATGAGGAATCGGTATATCGGGAGATAGAAAAGGTGGAGCTACTCGATTGTAGCTCTCACCTCCACTAGTTCCCGTAGGAGATGCATTGGGAGTTTTGATAGTGTTTAAGTTATCACCTTCCACGGGTTTGGTAGAGGAGGGTAATGTCGAAGCACCTCCCTCTTCTAACACACCCGTGTCCTTTACCTCTACGGTGGAAGCCCTAGGAAGGACCGGAGTCAAAAGCTCGGAAATCATTTTTCTCATGCTTTCCATTTGAGCATCCATGGAGGATCTCAACGAATTGATGTCCTCCATGGTGACCATCTTAGCGGCCTCTTCCGTAGGCCCATCGTCCGAGCATACTCTTAGGCGGTTAAGCTCGAAATAAGAGCCGAGGCTCGATACCAATTGAAAGGATCGTATGCCGCACCTAGAGGGGGTGAATAGGTGCTAACCAATTTTTAGTTCTTTTTCAATTTAGGCTTGACACAAAGGTAAATTCTCTAGATATGCAACTAAGTGAATTTACCTATATGACAAGGTTATCAACTAAGAAAGATATAGCTACGCAATATATAGGAGATAGAATGGGATAGAGGTAACCGAGAGTGGAGCACGCGATGACACGGAGATGATTCCTGTAGTTCCCTTCCTTTGCAAGAAGGTACGTCTACGTTTGGAGGAGTGTGGTTGCTACGCAAGCCAAACCAACAGCCACGAAGGCTTCACTCAGATCTCCTGTGAGCAACGCCACGAAGGCCTAGCCCACTTCCACTAAGGGATTTCCTCGAGGCGGAAACCAGGCCTTTACAATGTTCTTGGGGCACACATCCACAACCGAATTGGAGGCTCCCAAATCTGTAACAACACAACAATCAACAACAACACATCAACACAAATCAACTAGGGAACCAAATAGGAACACTAGCATGAGATCCCTCAAACAAATGAGGGGGAAATGAAAATCACTTCGGTGAGGATGTAGATCGGTGGCTTCTCCTTCGAATCTCCAAAGATCAAGAGCTTTGGTTGGGGGAGAAAGGAGATCTTGCAAATCTTGTGTTCTTGAGGTGGCTCTAATGGAGGTGAAGCTTGGCAGATTTCTTGTGCAATGATTGAGCAACTTGTCCCTTTTGAGAAGAGAGCTATTTATATGATTGGAGCTCTCTGATCTGACCGTTTGGACCATTTCTCGTAACACCGGAAGTTCCGGCCAGGAGGGCCGGAAGTTCCGGCTGGCACCGGAAGTACCGGCCAGGAGGCCCGGAACTTCCGCCAGGAAGATTCTTCGTCAGGCAACCTGTCAGAAAAAGATAGGGGCGAAAGTTGGGCGGAACTTCCGGTGACCGGAAGTTCCAGCCAAGTTCCGGCTAAGTTCTGAAAATACAGAAAACCATACTGGACATACTGAGCCACAAATCGCTGACTTTCGGAACTTGTCCGAAAGTTAAGCGGAAGTTCCGCTTGACCGGAACTTCCGGCCACCATCACCGGAACTTCCGGCCAGAGAATAAAACCTGTGAACAGATCTGCGCTGAAGGGCTTCTGCCGGAAGCATCTGGGCGGAACTTCCGCCTGCTGGGGCCGGAACTTCCGCCAGAAATAAAAATACCTTCAGAACTTCAGAACAGCCATACCATTTCACCGATCAAGTATATTTCTCGAAAACCTGTACCTGTCTACATCAACACACATAAAAATATAACTAGTGTTGACATCAAACACACAAAACCCAAGAGGGCGGGAAATGTTCTTTCACGAGCTTCTTCAAGGATATTCCATCCAAGTCCATCAACTTTATAGATCCATTTACTTTCAAAAAGTATTCACCTATCTTGGATTTCATGGCGCATAGCCATTTAATAGAGTCAGGGCCCATCATAACTTTTTTGTATGTAGTTGGTTTATCATTGTTCAAAAATCAATCCTTTGTCCACAAATCATTTATTTGATCACAAAGTAAACGACATCTACAAGGTTCAATAGGTACTTTGATCTACATGACTATAACACTTTGTAGTCATGGGAGCCATGATCGTCGTGGCCGCTTCCGAAACCATTTCCGATGCTGCGCTACTCTGATCATCATGCTCAGGTTCATAAACCTTATCAAGTTCCATTGCCCTCCCACTCAAAAACTTCGCTAGAAACAATTTCTTGGAAATAAGTAAGAAACATCGACAAACACTTTTGTCTTTGACTTCATAGTGGAAAGAATTCCCAATTTGTTTTCTGGGATAACCAACAAAGACATTCATCCGATTTTGGTTGTAAACTTATTTACTTATGCTATGCATACCAAAATTTAAGAAAGGACTATTAGGGTTTATACCCATGCCATTACTCGTATGGTGTCATTTCAATGGATCACGATGATGCTCTATTCAGTGTAAAAGCGGTAGTCTTTAAAGCATAATCCACAAAAATATAATGGCGTAATTTTATATTATCTCATCATTAACCCAACAGGTTTGGATACGTCTCTCGGATACTCCATCATCACTATGATACTCCAAGAAACGTGAGGTTGTAGAATGATTTCATAACTCTCTTAGATGTTCGCTAAAACTCGTAATTCAAATATTTCCACCATGATCCAATCATAGATATTTGACTTTTCTATTAAAATGATTTCCACTTTATGCTGAAATTTATTTGAATCCATTCAAATGTTTTAAACTTCTTCCTTATCGAATATATCCATATATATATACTCAATTCATTGTTATAAGTTTTCATGAAGTAGAAGAATCTCCCGCACACAACTATGCCCAGTGAACCATATACATCACCATGTATGTTTCCGCTAAGTTAGTTGCCCGTTCAACTCTTGGCCTATGAACGGTATTTCAGTCATTCTCTTTAGAAAAGATTTGCAAGTGCCAAACGATTCAAAAATCAAATGACTCCAAAAATCCATTTGCATGGAGTTACTTCATGCGTTCCTTTCTAACATGACCTAAATGGCGGTTCCACAAATAAGTGGAATTCAAATCATTTGCCTTATGGCATTTTAGCGTCAGTGTTATGTATGTGTGTTTCACCATTAAGATTTATAATAACTTATCCATCGTACATGGAGTAATGTCATAATTTGAATAACTCATTGTTTTCATTTGACCAGAGCAAAATAACAATTTATTAAGTTCTTTATTATAAATTCTAAGGGCTAGGTAGAATGCCAACGACAAACATAATAACACTTTATTATGTTCCAGACGTGCATTATACCATATTCCTTATCAGTCACTTAGGCCATCGTATCCTTGTATTGCGTTGTATTTTATGACATCTCATACCAACCAATCTGGTACAAATACCCAAGAATTTTATTATGTGACCAAGCAAGGAATACATCCATAACATGTATATCATCTATATACACCTGAGCTAGACTTTCTAGTCTTTTTCTTTCTTTCTGCCAAAATATCTTTTGTAGTTTCTCTTTTAGCTTTCCTCATTCTCATAAAACACTTCACCTTCATTAACTTCTAGGTTTTTTGGTCAAATACCAATAACCTTGAGGTTCTTATTTTGAAGTTGATCATCATATGACAAGTGTTCCAGATTTCACTATTAGTAACTTTGTAATATGATGAACAATTTCACTCATAATTTTGTCCATCATATCATGATGACTTTCCGAGACCATGTCTATACATGCTAGGCTCGTAAAGTTTAACCTCAGTATTCGCATGTGCAAACCTGGCTTGCACCCGTTGTATGCACACGTAGAATCTATAACACCCGATCATCTCGAGATGCTTCGAAACGACGAGTCTTAGCAACGGTGCATACTAAGGACGATCATTTCATGGATATGCGAATATCGTTAGTGCCCAACTAGTTGGTGGATCGGGACGCCTAGCGTCTTCAACCTTTGTACATTCCCATAAAACTTATGAGTTTATGTAGTCTCACTAGATTATATTCTATCATCTTGCAATGGGGTCTTAGATATCACACATATCTCATACCTTGCTTATTTCTGAAAACAAAATTTCCAGCTCCTTACTTTTCAAATGGATTTGAACTTCAAGTTTCACGGAGACAAGATGATTTGGTACTAATTGAAACCATTGCTATTTGAATCATCAATGTGAGGTTTACTAAAGTTTGCATTAGGTCTTAATCATATCTTGATTCTTTAACAATACGGTACCAGTCCGTAAAGTTACTTGTCAGACTTAACAATATTTCTATCTCAATTACAAGACTAGCGCATGGTAGATAACGGATGCCAATTCTACAAATTTAATTCAAAATACTATTCAGACTATGTTCATGATAATTAGTTCATGTTTTAATCTAATTACTAATGAACTCCCACTTAATACAACATCCCTCATAGTTGTTAAGTGGCACACGATCCACATCCACTACACCAAAACCGATCATCACGTGAGATGATGTAGCTTCAATGGTGAACATCAACATGTTGATCATATCATCCATATGACTCGTGTTCAACCTTTCGGTTTCCGTTGTCCCGAGACCATGTCTATACATGCTAGGCTCGTCAAGCAAACCCAAGTATTTCCGCGTGTGCAACATGGCTTACACCCGTTGTATGTGAACGTAGAATCTATCACATCCGATCATCACGAGATGCTTCGAGACGACGAACTGTAGCAACGGTGCATACGAGGGAGAACACTTTATTATCTTGATATTAATGTGAGGGATCATCTTATAATGCTACCGTCACGATCTAAGCAAGATAAGATGCATAAAGGATTAACATCACATGCAATTCATAATATGTGATATGATATGGCCTTTCTTCTTGTGCTTTTGATCTCCATCTCCAAAGCACATGAGCATGATCTCCATCATCACCAGCATTGCACCAAGGTCCATGGCGCCGCTTCATGGTTGTCCATCACTTATAGCTACTATAACAACTACTTGAAATAAAGCTATTACATGATGAATAGACACGCGGGTCTTAACAAATTTAAAGACAACCATTAGGCTCCTGCCGGTTGCCATACTACAATAATGAACATCTCATACATCATATATAATCATTATCACATCATGGCCATATCACATCACCAAACCCTGCAAAAACAAGTTAGACGCCTCTAATTTGGTTTGCATATTTTACGTGGTTTAGGGTTTTCGAGTAAGATCCAATCTACCTACGAACATGAATCACAACGGTGATACTTGTGTTGACAATAGACAGTGCAAATTGCAATCTTCACTATGGTGGGAGAGACAGACACCCGCAAATCTACTTATGCAATACAAGTTGCATGTCAAGCGTGGAGCAAGTCTCATGAGACGCGGTCATGTAAAGTTAGCCCGGGCCGCTTCATCCCACCATCCCGCAAGATGAAAAGTACACAAACTAAAGCAACAAAAGCATCAACGCCCACAAAACCATTGTGTTCTACTCGTGCAACAGATCTATGCATAGACATGGCTCTGATACCACTGATGGGGTTCGTTGCATAGAAAACAAAAAATTTCCTACCGCAAAGACAAATAAATCCAAGATCTAATCTATGGAACACCCAAGATCTAATCTACAAGATCGGAGCAATGAGATTGATATGAGACTAACCCTCGAAGATTTCCAAAGCCTACGAGATTAGATCTCGTTGTTGGTGTAGACGATCGTCCCCGGTGCTGCAATCCGGCAGCACCTCCGTACTCGGTCGCGCGTACGGTGTCGATGAAGCCCGTCCTCTCCCCGTTCCAGCGGGCAGCGGAGGTGTGGTAGATCCCCTCGGAATCCCAGCAGCACGACGGCGTGGTGGTGGAGGTGGAGGAGAAATTCCTGCAGGGCTTCGCCAAGCCTGCGTAGGAAGAAGGAGGAGGGAGAGAGGGGCGGCTAGGGCTTGGGGGTATGATGTGCTGCGACCCAGCCCTCCCCTCCCTCTTATATAGGCGTGGGGGGGCTGCCTTGGCCCCTCCTCCAAGCCCTAGGGTCGGCCAAAACAAGGGGGCAACTTCCCCCCCCCCCCCCCCCCAAGTTAAGTCCCTATTTTCAAGGGATTTGATCTTTTTTTTTTTTTGAGAAAATTCAAGGGATTTGATCTTATCCACTTGATCCAACCACATGGGCCTTGGGGGGCTGGTGTGCCTGGCCCATGTGGGCCTATGCGACCCCCTCCGGTCCATGTTGGTCGTCCGGGATAGGTGGGCTCCACTATGGTACCCTTCGGAACCTTCTAGAACCTCCGGTACAATACCGAAAAAATCCTGAACTTTTCCTGTAACCCTGAAAATGACTTCCCACATATGAATCTTATTCTCCGGACCATTCCGGACCTCCTCGTGATGTCTTGGATCCAATCCGAGACTCCGAACAAACTTCGGTCTCCATCTCATATTCTGAATCTACTTATGCGACATCGAACCTTAAGCGCGTCACCCTACGGTTCGTGAACTATGCAGACATGGTCGAGACTCCTCTCCGACCAATAACCAATAGCGGGATCTGGAGATCCATAATGGCTCCCACATATTCAACGATGACTTAGTGATCGATTGAACCATTTACATACGATGTTGATTCCCTTTGTCTCGCGATATTTTACTTGTCCGAGGTTCGATCATCGATATCTCCATACCTTGTTCAACCTCGTTACCGACAAGTACTCGTTACTCGTATCATGGTATGTCATCTCTTATGATCCAATCATATGCTTGCAAGCTAATCAGACGACATTCCACCGAGAGAGCCCAGAGTATATCTATCCGTCATCAGGATGGACAAATCCCACTATTGATCCATATGCCTCAACTCACACTTTCCGAATACTTAATCCCATCTTTATAACCACCCATTTACGCAATGGCGTTTGATGTAATCAAAGTACCCTTCCGTTGTAAGTGATTTACATGATCTCATGGTCGAAGGACTAGGTAACTATGTATCGAAAGCTTATAGCAAGTTGAACTTAATGACTTGATCTCATGCTACGCTTATTTGGGTGTATGTCCATTATATCATTCACCCAATGACATAACCTTGTTAGTAACAAGATCCAATGTTCATGATCACGAAACCATGATCATCTATTAATCAACAAGCTAGTTATACAAAAGGCTTACTAGGGACTCCTTGTTGTTTACATGACACACATGTATCAATGTTTCGGTTAATACAATTATAGCATGGGATGTAAACATTTATCATGAACACTAAGATATAACAATAACTAATTTATTATTGCCTCTTGGGCATATCTCCAACAAACGTTTCCCTTTCGCCATTTGGTGGATTGCGGTAATCCTATACCCTGATTTTAGTGACACCCACTAACCACGTTAACTTTGCAAATCTTCTCTTATACCGCGTAATCACTTTACTCTATTTTCTCATGGCTTGTTAAACCTTTCTTTTTTCTCTTTGGATCATAACCAAATAAAAACTTCTCGAGTTATCAGAATCCATAGTCAAATTCAGTCCTTGGTTATTCAAAGTTAGATGAAATAGTAATAATTTTTGGTTAGTGTACTACAAAATCCAATATGATTAAATATGAAATATCTTTGAGCAGAAGGCCCATGCATGTCTATTATCTATTTTTAGAATCAAATTAATCTGTTTTTTTTTGTTTGCTATTTTGTAGGTTATACTCTATTTCTCACCTCTCATTTAGGCTTTGTTTCATATTAGAGCTTTTATAGGAATTAAAGGGATAATCTTCAAGGAGGTTGGGTGAACCCCCTACCTTCATTCGGTCACCTGAAATCTCCATAAATCATAATCTCCAATCCAGTAGATAGAAGTAGTGTATTGGGAATTGAGAAAATACAATAAAAAGTAAGGATGAGTAGAAAAAAGTATGAATCAAACTAACCAATATGCTAGAACCAAACATATGTTTATTTTAGAAATCTTCAGAAAAATTCTAGTACCAAACAAGACGTTAAATTTATCTCACACATAAAACGAAGAGTAGTGCTCCTGTGCAAGTTCAGGCTCGCTCGACGTGGTCCCCCTACCCCCACTATCTTCTACTTTGAGCCACAATCGGGCTCATCCACAACTGCTATGCTTTCCGCCGTTCTTACCGGATAGTCTCACGTGACTAGAGCGGCCGCTGGCCAGCGGCATCGGCCGTAGATCCATTTCCGGCGCTGCGTTCATGAACTAGCTCCGAGGCCGAGACTTTTTCCTACGTCTAGCGTACCACGGCGGCTTGGCTACGACACCGACGCCCTAACCTAATCCATCGCCGGCGACATAACCCGTAGCGGCACAATGAAATAAAATTGAAGGGGGTGCATCCCAGACTCCTCGCCGTCCCACGAACTAGTGCCCCGGTGAGCCGCCGTGCCGCTGCGATATAGTTGTGGGGTGGTTTCATCTTCATCGCGCCCGGCAAAGGCCGCAGAATCGGCTGATCTTAATCTCTGCTGGTGGGCTCGGAATGGGCTTGGACGGAACCCAGATGGACATAAGTACCCGTCCATTAATGAAAGCGAGTTGATTAGCACTTCTAATCACAACCATTAGTTTGCTTTAAATTCATGCAAAAAGAAAGCATAGGAGCACTTACCTAAAATGATGATTACTTCTTGGTACTCAAACTACGGGCAGAGGGTGTTCAAAACTTCAATTTAGGCATGTAAGTGGTCACGGGCTGACCACGGCGTCGCCAGCCTAGCCCAATTTAATCCTTTAAGTGAAGACCCACGGACAGGGAAAAAAATGATGGGCTCTAGCGGCCCGTCTCCTACCGCCGCTACGCCGTCTCGTTGGTGCTCGAGACCTCACTCTACTTCTGCTCCCTGCCTCCCTCTGCTCGCCCCCTTCGCCGGGCGCTATGGACGGCGAAATTCTACCACCCCTGCTCACCCCCTTCGCCGGGTTAGCTAGTGGGCACCCACGCAGTGGCGTAGCCACACTTGAGCCATGTAGTCATATGACTACACAGTTTTTTGACAATACAAGGTAAAAGCATGCAAAACATTATTAAAAAATTATAGAAATACATGTACTTGACTACAGAACATTAATCTGATAACACAAAGTTGTTGTCCTGGCTCCGCCACTGCACCCATGGGCATGCCCACTACAGGTTGACTTCAAGTACAGGTGGAGTCCAGCCCGGACAAAATCGGATGAGAAGAACGGAGGAGCTAGTCCAACCGCTCCAAATGCATTCATGCCAGGTACGTAGCTGCATCTTTCTAGTCCTCGAATAGTAGTTCCAAATGAAATACTACTGCACAAGCTCACGTTCCAGTGTTGTGCCACCAAAAAGAACGACGCAGCAAAGGCGATTCAGCCCAAGCATGGGCCCACATGTCATGGACCTGCCCGCCGATCACTAGTCGGATATTTTCCTCCCAATCTTGCCACACATTATTTGCAGGCACGGCACCCGCTCTTGCGTCCGGCTGGAGACACTTCCGGGCCCCCGCGGGGTCGTGTGTCCATTTTGCTGATCGCTTTTGCGATCCGCTCCTCTGCCGTCTGCCAGCTGGCGTCGCTAGTCCTTTCCCTCACACTTCTTATTTTCCTTTAATTTTCTTGTAGCCTAGGGCTTGGAAGAAGATCAGTGCGGTTGCCGCGGTACAGGAGTAGCTGCGTGTGGCGCCGGTGAAGTAGTACGATTTGGATTTTGTTGAACCTTCATTTGCTTTGCGGAAAAGGGTAGAACATGAAAAGAAATATTTTGTTCAAAAAAATATGAAAAGAAATTGATTCCAGTGAGCAGCAACCAAAGTCCTGAACCGGTACCTACAGCCCAAGGAGAGAAGACACCTCACGCTCGCTGGGTACGCTGCCGGCAGCGGCGGAACCAGCTATGTTGTCAAAGTTGTTATGTCAAATACGCATATTTTTATTTATTTTAAAAAATTGTCATAATGTATGCCAAAAACCTGTGTGATCAATTGACCATATAGCTCCCTACGTGGCTACGCCACTGGCCGCTGGTCCGTCCTGTCTTCGGTGGTATGGGAGCTTGGAGGTGCGCGGGGCCATGGTCCCTGGTAGGTAGGAACGTTTCTTGTAATTTTTTATTTAGAAAAAATGTAGTTTCAAAGTTTTCTTTAGGAAGGTGAGGCGGCAACGACATCCTGAATTCGAATAAGGCTCTCTCCACTCTACCTCTGCTCCGGCTATAGGCCTATAGCTGGCATAGGGCGCGTGGAGTTATCTTCCCGGCCAGAACTCCTAGTGTTCAATCGGCGTTCATATTCGTTGGTACGGTTGCAGGTCTAGCTCATTTGATCTGCAATTCTCACCATTGGTGATGGTTGCGGTTCTAGCTCTTTGGATCTACAATTCTCACCATTGACGATGGTTGCGGCTCCGGTGTGTTTTTCCTTCGGGGCCTTAGCACGATGACTTCTAGTTGGTCTACTACAATAAGTTTTGTCCAACTCCAGTGAGGGAGGAGTGAGGATGGCAACGTGTCTTTGGCTCGTTCGAGTGTTTTGTAAGTGTCGCTAGGTGGTCAAAAGCATATTTATCATTTTTATTACTTTATGAATAATTTGTAGTACTATTGATGATTATTAATGATCGGTTGACTTTCCTCATAAGAGTTTGTTCAAAGAAGAATGAAAAGGTGGGAAAAATGAGATGCCATCCACCGCACAAAAACGTGAAGTATGCATGTGTTCATTTCTTTCGGTTGCAAGATCGATCAAAGCACAGAAGCATAAACACCATCAAGTATATGCAATCCATGTTCGACGGAAGGCGAGAATAAATTTCACAATCTTACGAAGCTTCACTAAGCTGTGCGAGTGGGTGTTTATAGAGTGTACTGAATTTGAATCATAATTTGTGATGTTGTGTATGATTACTTGGCCGGATGTTGTGAACCAAATAGGGGTGTCAGCTGTACGAAAAATGCACAGTACGAGTTTAGCATTTGTCTCGGTTTTTGGTTTTTTTTTTCGTTTCCATGCATTCCTCAAATGCTATTTATTAGCATTAGGTTGACCTTTTTTTTTGTTTGGTTGTAATTGCTAATCAAGCATTGCTCAAATGCTATTTATTAGCATTAGGTTGACCTTATTTTTGTTCTGTTGTAATTGCTAATCAAGCATTCCCCTCGATAGCACTAGGATGACACTACTAGGAAAAGCCTTATCGTCGGCGCACCAGAGCCCGCCGGTGGGAACAGGACAATGGTAATGTTTTACCACCAGCGCATCAGCTGGTGCGCCAGCAGTAACACGAGTTTTCCCTGGCGTATCTGGCCTGGTGCACCGGCGGTATGTTTTTTCAAAAAAAATTAAAAAGGCCGATCTAGATCTAGATCTAGCTCGGGTTTGTCTAGCTCGCATTCATCCTCGAAAACCATGGTTGCGGGCCACCTTGTTGACATTGCTACACCGAGGTAGGAGTAGGAGGAGGAGGAGGAGGATGTGTAGGAGGCCGGAGTTGGAGGTGGAGGAGGATGAGGAGGAGGCCGGAGTTGGAGGTGGAGGAGGATGAGGAGGAGGCGGAGGAGGCCGGAGGTGGAGGAGGAGGATGTGTAGGAGGCCGGATTTGGAGGTGGAGGAGGATGAGGAGGAGCAGGTGGAGGAGGATGAGGAGGAGCAGGAGGAGGAGGATGAGGAGGAGGCGGAGGTGGAGGTGGAGGAGGATGAGGAGGAGGTGGAGGAGGCCGGGGGTGGAGGTTGAGGAGGCCGAAGATGGAGGTGGAGGAGGCTGGAGGCAGGAGTAGGAGGAGGTCGCCGGAGGAGGCCCGAGGTTGAGGAGGAGGAGGTCGTCGTCTTCATCGTCAGAGGTCACCGGAGGACGAGGAGGAGCCCGTCGGGGAGGAGAAAAGGAGAAGGAAGGAGAAGAGGAGGAGGAGGAGGGGAGGAGATGTGGAAGAGGAGGAGGAGGCTGGTTTGTGCCTATATAGTTGTTATCACCAGAATTTAACCGAGTCAGAGGTGGGCCGCAATCAAGATGGGCTTAAAGGAAGTATACATGGAGAATTATGTGAATCGGCCTTTTATACCAAGTTGGGCTTAATTGCCCGTGTATCTGTAACATATTAGATCGTATCTTAGTTTAGAGATAGAATCTTACTCGTGCACGGTTTGGTGCACGCCCACATTAGAAAGTCCGCTGGACTATAAATATGTACCTAGGGTTTATGGAATAAACAACAACTCACGTTCAACCCCAAACAAACCAATCTCGGCGCATCGCCAACTCCTTCGTCTCGAGGGTTTCTATCGGGTAAGCGACATGTCGCCTAGATCGCATCTTGCGATCTAGGCAGCACAAGCCCCACGTTGTTCATGCGTTGCTCGTACCGAAGCGCTTTTGATGGCGAGCAACGTAGTTATCATTAGATGTGTTAGGGTTAGCATTGTTCTTCGTTTAAGCATGCTTACGTAGTGCAACCCTTGCATATCTAGCCGCCCTCACGCCTATCTCAGGTGTGGGGGCGGCACCCCGCTTGATCATTATTTAGTAGATCTGATCCGTTACGGTTGCTCCTTGTTCTACAAGGATTAGTTTAATATCTCGCAATAGTTAGGCCTTACAAAGGGGGGAGGATCCAGAGTGGCACGTAGGGTGGCGTTCGCAAGTCCTAAACAGGATGTTCCGAGGATCAACTTCATGTTGGTTTTTAGGCCTTGTTTAGGATCGGCTTACGAGCACCGTGCGTGGCCGCGAGGCCCAACCTCGGAGTAGGATGATCCGATTATGCGGTGAAAACCCTAAATCGTCGTAGATCTCATTAGCTCTATCTTGATCAAGCAGGACCACCAAGTATTCGTGCACCCCGTACGAATCATGGGTGGATCGGCTCTTTGAGCCGATTCACAGGATAACCCGAGAGCCGATCGAGGCTCGTATTTAACGTTTACATGTATGCCCCTGCAGAAACTAAGCGAGGCATCCCCATCACCTTCCCGGCCAGGTATAGGTCGGTGGCACGCCCTTGCACTTCGCATCGCCGCGTGTGACCGTAAGAGCATTGCGGGCCGTCGCTCGGAGGGGTCTCAGCCAGCCGCAGCTCTAGGCTCTTCCCGGCTCTACGGTGTTGACAAGGCCGCTGCCCGCCGGTGGGTTTTGGCAATCAACACATTCTGGCACGCCCGGTGGGACAATCGTCTACATCAACCACATCGCCATCTACATCTGAGATGGCGGACGGCACGCCGCTCACCTACGAGGAGCCGCCCGACGAGCTCAAGAAGCAATACAACGAGATCAAGGCCACCCTCGAAGCCGACCTCATCGGCTCCTTTCGCAGAACCCGTTCCCATGGCATCGGATGGAAGGGATTCTCACCGCAAGGTGCACTCGATGGGATAGACCTCTCCGCCCGTCGGAGGAACGCACCGGGGACTCGCGGCAGAGATCAACTACTTGGTGGCTCACTCGCTACATCGCCACTCGAAAACTTGGTCAACGTGTTGGAGCGTGTCGCTCCGCGCGTAATCCAGGAGATCATGAGCCACCGGTACTCGCCGTCGGGACCAGCTCTCGGGACTCATCAAGGAGAGTTGCCATTCCAGGTCCCGTCCACCGCTGCCATATGCGTTGGCAGCACCTGCTGAAGTGCCGACTACACCGGCATTCCTCGTCTACAAGATTGGTGGTGACCCTAGTGACTACCGAGTTCTTAATGGAGGCGCCTAAGGAGATCCCTCAAGGATACGCGTGCACGTATGTGCCGGATTGTGGTGACCGGGCACTCACAAACCAGGCCACAACATCGGGGACTCCGGCGAAGACAGGAGGGACGTCGCAACGCAGCTCGAGAAGCGTACGTGGCTAACTAAGTACGCCACACCGACGAAACTCCCGAGCCCGGCTCCCGCAGTTGGCTCGTAGCTGGAAAAGCAAACATGGCTGGCTAAGTACGCCACCCCGGCGAATCTTCGCAGTGCAACGCCTACGACCAGAGCACAATGGATCAGATCGGTACCATACCGAGAGACCAGTTCGGCATGGTGCCGAAAAGAAGGGCGATCGGCTATTCCAAGCCGTACCCCGACGATTACGAGATGATCCCGCTGCCACCTAAATATCGGCTCCCCGACTTCTCCAAATTCGAGTGGATCGGATGGCTCCAGCTCCATCGAACACGTCGGCCGATATTTGGCTCAACTAGGACCGGCTTCGGTGTCGGATCGGCTACGCGTGAGGCTCTTTTCGCAGTCCCTCACGGGATCGGCTTTTGGATGGTACACCTCTCCGCCAGCCTAACTCCATCCAAGTCTTGGAAGCAATTGGAAGAACAATTCCATATGCAATACCATTCGAAGCTTCCGAGTCCGGCATTGCCGATCTAGCACAACTACGTCGAAGCGCGGGGAAACGGTGACAGAGTACATCCAGCCGCTTCAGCAATCTTAGGAACCGATGTTATTCGGTTCGTATAACCGAAAAGGAAGCAGTCGAGTTGGCGTAGCCGGCCTTGCAACACAGCTCAAGGACATGGCCTCCCAAGCGGATTATCCCTCGCCGGCGCACATGGTTCAAAAACTATCGGCGTATGAACAGCGCCACCCCGACTCGTACCAAGACAAGTTCAAGCGTGCGTAGTCATGGTCGATACGTGAGGAAGATGAAGTGCCTCGCGGGAGACCAAGAAATAGCAAGTGGCTGAGTGGACTCGGGAGGAACCCCGTGTCCCGCAAGTGGGTAAAGCCACCGGGGCCGCCCAGGGGATTTGATTTTGACGTGACCAAGACCGAACAAATCTTCGACCTCCCGCTCAAGGAGAAACAGGTTGACGATTCCCGAAGGTCTCAAGTTCCCCACGGCGAAAGAGCCGAACGGAAAGCCGTACCGCAAATTCCACAACTCGCTCTCCCATGCCACCAACGACCGCAGGGTGTGGCGTCGGCACATCCAAGCGGCGATAGAGAAGGGGCGGCTAATTTTCAACCAAGTACGCCATGAAGGTCGACACCCAACCCTTCCCCGCCGTTAACATGGTGGAAGTCACCTACCCCGAGGGTTGCCGACCAGGTCCCTCGTTCAAGCATCAACATGGTAGGACCCGGGAACCACTCGGCAAAGATGGAGATGAGGGCAGCTGCTCTCATAGCAAGGATACAGAGGAGGCCGCTCCACGCGATCGGCTCCGTCATGATGGCAAGCGCTATGTCACGAGAGGGAGAGGTGAAGAACATAAGATATCAACGGCCTCTCTCTCGATCACCTCCTCAACAAATATGTGAGTCGATACGACCAACGCCGACGGTCCAATTATGATGATAGAGGAGATCGTCCGGCTAGAGAAGCCGAAGACATCGTCGGCAGGATCGCGATGAGGAGGAGCACGAGCGCCGTGCCACGGAAACATCAAGGGAGCAAGATGACAACGCCGGACACCGGACCTGTCCCTTCTTCGTACACCGCTGGGATTCAGGAATGAGCCGATTGCCCACAATCGGCAACCGCCGCAATGCAACAAGAAGAAGAAGGAGGCAGCCAACGTGTCTGTGTTCGAGCGCCTAGAGCCTCTCCCGCCACAAAGCAAACGCGCTGAGTTACCTCGTTGGGCAGATCTTGAGGATTCAGAAGACGAGGGGGAAGTAGAAGAAGACAGGTACCACCGGCCAAGGTGGTGCCCTGACGGACTCAGCCGTTCCCAGAAGCGCAGGGTTCAGCGATTGCGCGGCCTGGAGGAAGCCGAAAGGTTATACCTGCATACGCTAAGGAAGGCACGACCTGATCCGGTCGCAAAGGTTCAGCGAGCCCTGGATGAAGAAGGTCGTCCACGGAAAATGGAGTGGCGCCCCAAACAGAGGAAAGCCGATGATGAGACATCGGCTGGCACAAACATGGTACTCGTCTTGCCGACAGAGTTTAGTGCTCCACGACTCTACGGTGCACTCAAGGTGGACGACGACAAGCGCATCAAGTCGGAGGTTGGGTTGGTTTTATCCAGCCCGACCAAGTAACAAGATTAAACCAATGAGCAAACCAGGCGAGGCCGATCCTTGTGATCGGCCCCAAAAAATTTATGAAGGGAACTTACAAAACCTTCAACGAGCAAGCAACGTGGAGGCCGATTCCAGCAATCGGCCAAAATTATCCTCATCCACCATTCTCGCTCGGGTTCAACATGTTATCCAACAGAGCCGATACCATCAATTCTCTTGACAGAATCGGCTCGGGGGGCACCCAGGTAGATAAAATACGAGGATATACAACGGAAGCATCTCATCTTCTGGTGATGGGTATTGGGATGTGGGGGCCGATGCACAGGTCGGCCGTAAAAAAAAAATGCGCAGCCAGCAGCCGATGCGCAGCCATCGACTTTAGTGGAATTATGCAATGTTTATCGAGTCTCCACCAAATCCAGACCAACGGTGGTGCCTTCTGTTGCCTCGAGGGAGTAAAACAATGGAAACTTCTCCAGCTGCTTCGAGCCGATCCGGGTTCCTGAACCTTTTTGTCAAGAATTTCCAATCTTTGGGGCTAGTTCAGTTGAAACGGAAGAGGATCGGCTGTGGCGCGTTCTCTCTGACATTCTCGCCTCGAGTGAGGCTCGGGGGGCAGCAGGCCTAGTGGATACTCTGTTTAAAGAACCGATGGGGATACCATCGGCTGATCCTTCGTTGCAACCTTCTTCACAATGATTTAGAAAATCATCAGCTGAAGAAGAGAAGGGTGAATTTCAAAGGACCGATGCGGTGCGATCGGCTCATTACGCATTGGCAAAGGGGACGAATCGGCAAGGTCAGTAGAAGAGAGAATCGGCTCAATTAAACTCAGAAGGAATCGGCAAAATCAAAATTGGGGAAAAGTTCTTCATTGATTAAGATGAGATTTCTTACATAAAGAGCTAATTGCTCTCAAAAGGGAAATGCTAGGGGATCCATTGCCCCATCTACTACTACTGGCCCTATTCTAGAGGTCCTATCTATGGGCCATCACTGCCCTCGTCGTCGCCGTCGTCGCCGCTATCGGCGCTGCTCCCGGCGGGCTCGTCGTCGCTCCAATGGCCGCCGACCGGGCCCTCGTTGTCTTCATCTTCTTCGTCAGCGTCGTCCTCGTCGCCGTCGAAGTCGCGAGATTGCCCGGCCAAGGGCAGAACCGCTTGGCCGGTGGCTCGTCGGAGGAGCTCTCGTCGTCGTCCTCCTCCTCCTCTTCCTACTCCTCCTCCTCCCCGGGAGAGGTGAAGTCGCAGGAGAAGCTGTCGTCGTCACTCTCCTCCTCCGTTTCCCCAACGGCGAGGAAGCGGAGGTCGCTCTCCCGTCCGTCGAGGACCGGTCGTCCTCGGACCGGATGGAGAAGTCGTGGTCCGACTCCTCCCCGGCCGCAATGGCGCGGCGGGTGTTGGCCGCGTGGACCGCCGCCGCGTTGTACTCCGGCGTCGGCTCACGGGACGTGGAGGATTGGCCGGCAAGATCCGATGGGGCAGAGGAGGAAGAAGACATGGTGGTCGGGAGGGCTTTTGGAGTGCTAATGCGAAGGAGATATAGAGGAGAACTGTTCAGAGCGGTTAAATCGAAGGAGGATATAGTGGAAATTCAATGCCACAGCAGTTTCCGAGGAAGTGGTGCCTAAAAAAAAAAAAAAAAAAAAAAAAAAAAAAAAAACTGCCAGGTCACGCGGAGAAGTTGAGAAGGCAAGGCATCATCATGAGGGATACTGCGACGGTTCTGCCGCGACATGACCCGACGAAGGAAAGCAGAGTGATTTTGGAATTACCAATTCCAAAACCAGGGGGGCATGTGTTATCACCAGAATTTAACCGAGTCAGAGGTGGGCCGCAATCAAGATGGGCTTAAAGGAAGTATACATGGAGAATTATGTGAATCGGCCTTTTATACCAAGTTGGGCTTAATTGCCCGTGTATCTGTAACATATTAGATCGTATCTTAGTTTAGAGATAGAATCTTACTCGTGCACGGTTTGGTGCACGCCCACATTAGAAAGTCCGCCGGACTATAAATATGTACCTAGGGTTTATGGAATAAACAACAACTCACGTTCAACCCCAAACAAACCAATCTCGGCGCATCGCCAACTCCTTCGTCTCGAGGGTTTCTATCGGGTAGCGACATGTCGCCTAGATCGCATCTTGCGATCTAGGCAAGCACAAGCCCCACGTTGTTCATGCGTTGCTCGTACCGAAGCGCTTTTGATGGCGAGCAACGTAGTTATCATTAGATGTGTTAGGGTTAGCATTGTTCTTCGTTTAAGCATGCTTACGTAGTGCAACCCTTGCATATCTAGCCGCCCTCACGCCTATCTCAGGTGTGGGGGCGGCACCCCGCTTGATCATTATTTAGTAGATCTGATCCGTTACGGTTGCTCCTTGTTCTACAAGGATTAGTTTAATATCTGCAATAGTTAGGCCTTACAAAGGGGGAGGATCCAAGGGCACGTAGGGTGGCGTTCGCAAGTCCTAAACAGGATGTTCCGAGGATCAACTTCATGTTGGTTTTTAGGCCTTGTTTAGGATCGGCTTACGAGCACCGTGCGTGGCCGCGAGGCCCAACTCCGGAGTAGGATGATCCGATTATGCGGTGAAAACCCTAAATCGTCGTAGATCTCATTAGCTCTATCTTGATCAAGCAGGACCACCAAGTATTCGTGCACCCCGTACGAATCATGGGTGGATCGGCTCTTTGAGCCGATTCACAGGATAACCCGAGAGCCGATCGAGGCTCGTATTTAACGTTTACATGTATGCCCCGCAGAAACTAAGCGAGGCATCCCCATCACCTTCCCGGCCAGGTATAGGTCGGTGGCACGCCCTTGCACTTCGCATCGCCGCGTGTGACCAGAAGAGCATTGCGGGCCGTCGCTCGGAGGGGTCTCAGCCAGCCGCAGCTCTAGGCTCTTCCCGGCTCTACGGTGTTGACAAGGCCGCTGCCCGCCGGTGGGTTTTGGCAGTCAACAATAGTATAGGTTACCACCGGCGCATCTAGTATCGTGGTGCGTCGGGGATAATTTTTTTCTTTTTTCATCAAAATCTAAAAGCTGTAAAAAGTCCTGTTTCTATTTTGAATTTGACGAATCCAATTTTTGTCCAAACGATCGTAGGTAGTTGAATCCGGATTTTAAATTTCGCGTAGATACATTTTGGTATAAAAGAGTTTTTCATCGGAGGTCGTATACAACCAGAAATCCCGTTTTACCGAAATATGAAGCCATTTTGCATAATATATCGAAATTCATTTTTTAAATTTTTCATTAAAACTAGATTACATAATACATGGGCAGTTCAAAGGATGTTATTTTTTTGAATTTTCTATCATTTTCTTTTATTTTTGGAAAACTAAAAAGGCGATCCAGGGGTGCGTGGGGAGGGAAAATTGCACCTAACCGGCGCACCTACATGGTGGTGCGTCGACAGTAAGATGGCCCCAATTTTCAACTTCGCTGGAACCTGGTTCACACTTATCCCCGGCGCATAATTTTTTTTGTTCGCCGGCGGTACCGAGCCATCACCGGCGCGGTGGAAACATGGTGCGCAAGTACTATTTACCACCGGCGGGCACAGTTTTTGGTGCGCCGGTAATAATGTTTGCAGCTATAGGCCTTTTCCTAGTAGTGTGACTTAGTTATGAACCCTAAACTCTTTTTTTTTTGCTTGTACCAGTGAATACTGAAAAATGATAACAACTAAAATGCATGTTTCAAAATTAAACGATGCACATATTATGTGTTCCATCAACTATATAATGCTTGCATACTAAGGTATATAGGATATGTACCTCGGGAGCGGTGTTTTGGAACATGGGAGCATATGCTCCCTATATTTTAAAATGCATGTTACATGTATTTTAAATTTCAAAAAAATTGAAACAAAAAATCCGCACGTACATCTTCACGTGCTACACGCTCACAAAGTCGTTTCATAAAAAATGAACTTATCATCTGACGTGTGTAAAAAAGACAAAATTCAGTGCTGAAAACAATGCTTTTCACAGGATAAGTTTTCTCTTTTTTACATAGGTCACAAAAAATATTATTTTTTCGTGAAACTTGACGCATACACATATATTATGGAGATGTACATGTAGAATTTTTTGTCCAAATTTTTCCACACTTCGAAATATGTTTTGTTGGTAGAGGGAGCATACGCACCTGGGAGCCGAATTGAATTTCCGATGTACCTCCACGTTATAAGTTTCAAGTAGTACAGTACAACACTAAACAACATTGATGACTGCCTAGGCACCTAATCTAATGTAATGTAATGGTTTGCTTTCATTGGTTAGGTTGTTAAAGAACAATCTCTTCAACACTTGATTCACATAGGTTAGGTGTGATTACACCCCACTACTTATGTTAGATTATAATGAGCATAATCCAGTTTGGGCTAATGTCTGGTCACTTCGCGTCCCAGCAAAAATAAAAAAATTCTCTTGGAGATTCTTACATGGTACAATTCCTTGCAGAGCTATTTTGGCTAATAGGCATATTATCACCAGTAGCCTTTGCCCTGTGTGTTCAACACACTGTGAGGATACTCATCATGCTTTTTTCACCTGTCCAAGAGCAATTGAAATATGGGAGAATCTGGGTATTATGGTAGAAATTGAGGAATCAAGAACAATTGATAGAGCAGGTTCGGGTGTATTTGAATATATCCTTCGGCAAGATGACAAGAAAGTACCGCTTATTCCTGAAATGAACATGAAAGAATTGGTTGCTGTAGCATGTTGGTATATATGGTGGGAAAGGAGGAAAATTGTGCATGAAGAGAAGGTGCAGAAACCGGCAAGAAGTGCTCAAGCAATAGCTGCACTCGCATTGAACTATTACAGAGCTTTGAAAAAAAACTCCGGAATCCGCAGACATGGATGGGAAAAACCTAAGGAAGGATATGTGAAGCTGAATGTTGATGCGGCTTTCTCTCGGGATTTTTTCTCTGGCTCATCGGGGGAGGTCATTAGAGATGCTAGCGGCGGATTCATTGCGTGAAGCTGCTGTAAAATTCAACACGTTGGGGATGCGGCAATGGCGGAGGCAATAGCTCTCCGTAATGGCCTTCTTCTAGCAGGTCAAGTCGGATGCACGAAGGTGGAGGTGAATAGTGATTGTATGGAAGTTATTGAGATTATGAAGGAGGCAGGCAATTCAATTGGAGCAGCTGCAGCAGTCTATGAGGAGTGTGCTTTTTTAGCGCGGGGTTTTTCCCATGTTACCTTTAGCCATAGTCCTAGGGAAAGTAATCTCGTAGCGCATTGTCTAGCTGCTAATGCTGTTGGGGATCAGTCGATTGTTTGGCTTGATGACCCTCCAGACTATTTAGTTTCCTTGCTAGCAACCGATGTAAACCTTTTTGTGAACTAGCAGCAGCAAGTTTCTGACGCACTATTTTCCTTACCAGGGTACCTAAGGGGACTGGAAGGTTTTTAATGAGGCGGCTTGTTTGCTTAATATATTATGGTTTATCTCAAAAAAAAAAGAGTTGTGGCTCCCTGATTTATAGGGAAAAAAACATGCAAACACTTACTGTATTTAACAGGGGTGTCCATCTTGTGTTGGTTTATTTGGCGTTTTGGTATGTAAAAAATGATATTGTTCTGAAAGTAAGTAAGTAGTGATAAAACTAATTTAATAATGAGCAAAATGATCTTGTAGTGGCTTTTAGAAGAATACATGTCTTCCATGAATAAAGTTGAAACTTTGCGTGGATGAATTCAACAAGTTCGCAAACAGAGCTTGGCTCTGGTGGTTAGGTCCCTTGTGGTGGAACCAGCCCACCCAGGTTCAAATCCTAGATTTGGCATGGGTGTTGCATTTACCTGGATTTATTCCAGGATTAACCGGCGCTATGCTTTCAGTGGTAGGTGGCGTGCCCGTCAACGAGCGAGGCGCCAATGGTGACTTCGTCAACCTCAAGATATGCCGGCTCAGTCCCTCGGAGGTGCTCATAGGGGTAGGGTGTGCGTGCGTGCGTTCATAGGGGTGTGTTTGTACGTGCGTGTTTGTGAGCGTCTGCGTTGTACTGTGTTCTAAAAAAAAAAAAAGAATTCAACAAGTTCAGTCTTCAGTGCAGTGGGTCACTGGCTCACTGTGATGCAATTGGATTATTACTCAGGGACGTGTTGGAGAAATGGTAAAGGTCCCGTCCGCAGAAAATCGCAAAAGCGGGCAACTCGTGAGACGCACACAATTCGTGAGGCTCAGCAGGGCTCGCGCAAGAAACGCATCCCCGAAACTCCCACGCCAACCCGCTAATCTACCCGCAGATTAGATACACTCACTGCCAAACCGGGTCCACCTTCCGTCCACGGCACTCACATCACCTAGCCTGGAAAGCGACCCCACACGGCAGCGCCATTTGTCATATCAACCACACGGTCCTTCGCGTGCACGTAGCGGTTATCCAAGCGAAAAGGGGCGCGCCTGCTCTCGGTGCACGACATGTGGCGACAACCGGCGCCCCAGGCCCTCCACGCTCCGCTGGCCGCCTGGAACAGATCTCGACCGTTCATCGCGTTCGAAGTGCTGGAACCAACGGTCCAGATCGTGCCCGCGACGCCTGCGGGCACCTCCCGCTGCTATTAAAGGCCGACCCATTCCCCTCCTCTCCTCACCCAAATCCCCCAAAGCTTCCAACCGGGCGGGCCACCCGATAGCCCGCGGAGCCCATTCCCGACGCGCCATGGCCACCACCCGCCGGAGATCGTGAGAGATCGCGCGCCGCCGGCGATGACCTCGGCCGTGCTCGCCGGCCGGAATGAGGCCCACCACCACCACCACCATTGGGCCGACGCCCGCGTCCCGCGCATGCACAAACCCTCCAACCCTAACCACCGCCCGACCCCAAACCCTAACCACCACCGCACCTCCTCCCCGCCGCCGCCACCGCCCCGGCGTCCAGCGCCTCCGCCCGCGGCCTCGCCGGAGCCCTCGCCGTCGGGCCACGTCCTGATCCGCCCGTCCCGCCTCTCCCGCAGGGAGGCCCGGGAGGTGCGCGCGCGGCTCACCCGCGAGCTCGGCCGCGTCCGCGCCCTCCTCTCCCACATCGACACGTGGGAGGACCAGCGCCCTCCGCCCCACCCCCACCCTCACCCCCCGCCGCATCTCCGCGACGCGATGCTGGCCCGGTGCGCGCAGATCCTCACCAAGCTCCGCAAGCAGCGCAACTCCGTCTGGTTCAACCGCCCCGTCGACGTCGAGAAGTTCAAGCTCTACGACTACCACGCCGTCATCAGAAACCCCATGGATCTCGGCACCGTGAAATCCACCCTCGCCGCGGGCGCGTACGCCTCCCACGAGGCCTTCGCGGAGGACGTGCGGCTCACCTTCGCCAACGCGCTGCGCTACAACCCCGTAGGCCACGAGGTGCACAGATCCGCGGGCAACCTGCTCGCCAACTTCGAGGCGCTCTACGGGGAGGCCGTCTCCTGGTTCGAGGAGGAGCGCGAGCGGGCTGAGTCGGCAATGCCGCTCGATTTCTCGCCGCCGGCGCCGCTGCCGCAGCAGCGGCTGATTCCTGTGCCGGTGCAGGCGCCGCCCGTGCCTCTGATTTCGCAGGAGCCGCTGAGGATGGGTGTCGTTGGGAAGAGGCCCAAGCCCAAGGCCAGGGACCCCAACAAGAGGGACATGACTGAGGAGGAGATGCACAAGCTCAGGGTGGAGATCGAGAGCTTGCCCGAGGAGAAGATGGTGAACGTCCTGCAGATTGTGCAGAAGAGGAGCACCGACCCGGCCCTGATGGGGGATGTTGTCGAGCTAGATTTCGAGGAAATGGATGTCGAGACGCTGTGGGAGCTCGATCGGTTCGTCGTCAATTTGAAGAAGGTTCTCAAGAAGGGTCGGCAGAATGGTGGTGCTGTAATGCCTCCTCTCCTTCCCGCCGAGGATGATATGGTGATGGTGAATGTGGATTCTCCTTCGGTGGTTGAAATTGGGGACTCGGTAAGTCATTAGGATCACAATGTGGCCATTCATTCCTAATAGTCGAGGAATGCTGTATTGTGTTCTTATGTAGGTTGCTCTGTTTTTCTTGTTTCGTGCAGGAGACTGATGCGCCGCACAAGAGGTCTTCAGAGGCTGAGATGATCGATGAGTACGTGGATATTGGTGATGAGATGCCAGCAGCGAATTACCAGTCGGTGGAGATCGAGAAAGATGCCCAGGTGGCCAGCAGCTCAAGTGGGTCCGATAGCGGTTCATCTTCATCCAGTGGTATGATGGAAGATGTGTTAATGCCCCCCCGCTGCCCAATTTGCTCAATTTCTGGATGACTTGTTGTGTGACCCTTTAAATTGTTTGCAGATTCTGGCTCTAGGAGCTCTGGTGGCTTTGATTCTGATGGGGATGATGCTCGGTCTCCAGATTAGGTGGCGCTTCTTTCTCTGACAATAGGATTCTAGTGATTTCAGTAGGTGACTAAGTTCTTTTGGCGAGGGTAGTGTATAGGAAATTGGAGGGATTCGTGTCCATTCAAGTTGTTGTGAGGGGTGTGTGTCTCGATCCAGATTAGGTTGTTGTTTATGTTGGAGTAGTAGATTGATGTCTAGGTTGTTTGCTAGACGTCGGCCATTGTAAAAAAAGGGGATATAATTGGAAAAGGGAGAAGGGTAGCAATGCCTTGGCATTTTCATCATTACCTCTTATACTATTGCTAGCTGCCTCCTTGTGTTCTTGTGCTGTTGTGCGTGCAGTAGTTTGTTTTCGTGTGCATTTCGAACTGATGTCGGTTTGACATGCTCCCTCTGATGCATAATAGTAAGTCAGGACTTTAGTTCAAAATTTGAACTAAAGCCCTGACACTTATTATTGGGTGGGAGTAATAGATCATCCACACAATACCTGCTTCAATACTTTATTTTGATGTTAAACAGCTGGTGATTCTATCAAGGGAAATAACTATGCTTAAGATATAGTGCTTTGACACACCAAGCTCTGTACACTTTGATGGATGATGGTTTAGCCTACTTGTCAAACATTAACAACAGTCCATCGACGTGAAAATCTGGAATTGCATTGGCCACTGTACATGATTGAGAACATTATACTGGGGCTTCTTTACGACAGCATGTATGCTAATTCAGGATCTTATATCTTCTGTGTTGCCCTGTACTTGATGTGGGAATGCACAGTTTGATATACACGGTTAATGCACGTGTGAGGTTTTGGTGAAGTATCTTCTTTTCGAAACACATGGGAAAGAAATCCAATTTTGTTCTTAGTCTATCCTTAACTTTGACAAGATAAACAGTCTGGTGCTTCTTTCAATAGAACTTGGTAGTTTGCAAGTAGTTACGTGAAATTCAACTTAATCCAGCCCGGTGCTTCTTTCACTGGAACTTGGCGTAGCAATGCCTTGCATTTTCATCATGATTCATGAGCTTCTTATACTATTGCTAGCTGTCTCCTTATGTTCTTGTGCTGTTGTGTGTGCAGTAGTTTGTTCTAGTGTGTATTTTGAATTGATGTCAATTGGACATAATAGATCATCAGCACAAAACCTTTATTTTGATGTTCAACTGCCGGTGATTCTATTGAGTGAAAATACCGTGCTCAAGATGGTGCTTGGCATGCAACCTCTGTACACGGATGTTTTAGCCTTTTGTCAGACATAAACGAGGTTGATGGTAGTGTTACCACCGTCGAGTGTGTATCGATACTTTGATTTTGTTGAGTCCCATTGCTGGCCGAATTCATTCATCAGCAAAAGATTTGTTAGCGGAATATCCCCTGCAGACTGCAGTAAGAAGCTGTGAATCTGGCTTGCAGTCCGCTCTCAGCAGGGAATCGTCTTTACTAGACCATTATGGCGTTTGTTGCCGTCTATTTTAACAGTAGTATGATAAGAATTTCTCTAATAGAGAACTGAAGTGATGGTGAGGTCAAGATGCAATCCCAAATGGTCTACATTTGTTGCTTACGTTTGATAATGCTCATAAGTATGATGGCGAGTATAAAGCATGTGTGTTCGTAGGGGTTGGGAATTTTTACAACAGCAGATTGTAGATGTTGCTTGTTTTGCTCAAATTGCTACTCCGTTTTGCCAATATCACGAGGGAGAAAGCTCTATTAAAGGTATTTCCAATGCAACCCAACATGTAGTTGATCTGCTTACAAAGAACAGATGAATTAAGGCTTGATCAATGCCACAATTGACTCTCTACTGTTACCGCAACAATCATCACAATTGACAATGACAAATAGTATTATTTTGTCACCAACAGAGGGAATGTATGAACTTGTTCACAGTTTCAAAACAAGTATAAACCTGAAAAGAACAGATGAATTAAGGCTTGATCAAGGCCACAATTGACTCTCTATTGTTACTGCAACAATCATCACAATGCAACATACTGTAGTGCTCTGTTTTGCATTGACAATGACAAACAATATTATTTTGTCACTAACAGAGGGAACGTATGAACTTGTTCACAGTTTCAAAACAAGTATAAACCTGAAAAGGAAGATAACATTCAGGAGTTACAAATTTGGCAGGGAAGTGGATCTAGACAACCGTCCACGAGGATATAAATAAATCCGACTCAACAAATGACACTTTAAATAGTTCAATGATGCAGACACAGATGAATTCCTAGAAATATTGGCATGAAAGTGTGCAAGTGCTCTTCTACCGTACGCTGCCTAACATTTAACATAGCAAAGTAAGTCCCAAGTATCTATATTTTCATTGGCATGGCATCAAATCACACATATATTGTTATATTTCATAATATATTCACCAAGCCTTGCAAAAAATAACTACAGTTGTTCTCCGCAAGAAAAGGCAACATCATGGTCCCATGGTGGAGAAGAGAACGTATTTGGTTCTTATAATTGAGAGCTTACTTTCTCAGATGAAAAACTTGTTATATTCAAAAAAAAAAAAATTGCAGAGATACATGGATCAATATCTGTGTACCTTTTTTTAGAAAAAAAGATGTTATGTGATGTCTAGGCTCATCTCTGTCCTTAGTGAAAACCTCCTTTATGCAAAACTTATCTGAATGTCTCTGACTGTCTGTATCAGCTGTAAGGCAAGAGTACTTATGACCAGGAGATGTAGTTGATAAAGACTTTGTATGTCCCTGCAAGAAAAGATCCTTATAAGATCAGGAGATGTAGTTGATAAAGACTATCGAATAAAAAACAGAGTGAGATAAATGAGACTGAATTTCCTTCCAGGCAGGACTATCCTCAAATTTGATGTCAAATAATCATTTTTGCTTGAACATTTTGTCAACATATACATCCCGCAGAAATTTGGTAAGTCGCATCATTACATCAAATTTCCATTTGACTAACAGAGCAAAACTTAGTAACCACTTTCACCGAAAAAATCAATAAACCAGAGCACGATGTGGTCCATACAAAAGTAGTATGATTAGTGTTTCCTAGTTCCTTCAAAGACAAGGATTACTATGATTAGTGTTTCCTAGTTCCTACAAAGACAAGGATTACCTTTTGAGTATGCAACGAGAAGTGGCTGCTCGACAATGGAACATGAGCCCCACAAAATACCTGCCAGGAAGCGGGGGTGCAACAGGGAAGGGGATTCTGGAGTCTCCTTGCAGCATGTATCTGATCATCGATGACGGACGCGGAGGACTTGAGGAAACAGCAATCAGATGGACTGCTTGGGTGATGAGATGGCGAAGGGGAGAAGCAACAGGTCTGGGAGCTTTGCAGCTTCTATGCAGCCTCGTCCAGGAGGCAAAGGATGAGAAGCAGGCCAGTGGACGGAGCACTGCCGCCGGGAAGATCTAAGGGATACACGAGCTGGGGAGGTTGCCTACCCTGGAGGCTGGCAAATCCTATATGCCGACCAGGTCAGTGGCTACCGCGCGCCGCACATCGCGTGGTATGGGCCAGCCTGGTCGGCCCAGTTTGTGTTATTTTTTGTTTTTTGTTTTATTTATGTTTTCTGTTTTTTTTATTTTCTATTTCTTTTTATGTTTCTTTTTCATTTTTAAGATTTAATTTTTTAAAAATATATTTTAAATGTAAAATGTTCTATCTCAAATATTCGAAATAATTCAAATTTAAAATTTTTTTAAGTATAAAAATTGTTCAAATTCAAAAATTGTTCAAATTCAAAAATTGTTTAAATATGATATTGTTCAAATTCGAAATTGTTCAAATATAAAAATTGTTCGAATACGAAAATTGTTTAAATTTAAAATTTGTTCAAATTTCAAAAATGTTCTTCGGATTTTGTTCAAATTTTAAAAATTCTTCAGAAATTGTTCATATATAAAAAATAATAAATTTCGAAAATTTGTTCCAATTTAATATTTGTTTCAATTTGAAAATTGTTCAAATCTAAAAAAAAATGTTTAGGAACTGAAATCGCTATCGTGGGCCAGGCCCAACAACGGCCGGGGGTGTGCGGCTCGTCGCTACCCACCGAGCAGGTCGGTGTAAAGCACCCTCTGGAGGCTGGCCCAACGGGAAAGTTAGGCCATATTCATTTTAGATACGGAGTATGAAAAGTGTCCGTTGTTGGGCCGCCGATATTAAATTAGGCCCGTTTCCTCATGTGTCCGTTTAGGTCGGCTAGCCCTTAGAGGCCTCGACGCATTTTTATCCAATTACATTTTTTTAATTAATAGAATGAATTTACATAGTGCTGAAAAATAATAAAAAGACTAGAAAATAATCCTAGGGCGTCCGCCATGCCTCCCTACTTGTCGTCGTTGATGAGGTCGATGAAGACCGGAGGCACCCAAGGCCACGGCAAGTGCGAGACTAATGAGCCGTTGGCGGTGGTGTTGGTGTGGGAAGAGACGGCGTACAGCATGAGGAAGCGGCGTAGGAGTTAGTGGCCTCCCTTGGGCCTACGCGGGAGTTCGTAGTTGGAAGGCGAGGTCATCCACTGAGCGAGCTGGTTGAGGTTCGCTGGTTGGAGTTCATGGTTCACGCTGCCGTGTGGAGCAACTAGGTTGTCGTCGTGGCCGTCGTCTAAGGAATCGTGGGTTTCGTCTCCATCCTTCTCGACGTCGTCGAGGCCGACGCCACGCTCCTGGTTGAAGAAGTCCATATCGCCGAGGTAACCCACGTGGCGATGCGGTTGGAACTCGAATTGGGTGGACCAGTTGTAGTAGTCGAGGGCGAAGACCGGATTATCGTGCAGATCCAAACACCACGATGAAATGGCGGTCGCGGATCTCGAATTGGCGCCCGCGTCCCTCGCGCAAAGATCGGAGGCATCGGGACATGCATGCGGGGAATTGAGGTACCAACCGCCGCCTAGTAGACCCGCATCCCGCCAAGGAACCGCCCTCCACGAATAGTTTTTGCGCGAAATTGTTTTCTTCTTGCAAGCAAAAGATGATCCAACCTCGCGGTATTTCTTCATCTTGCGGAGCGGTGCCCATGGCGTTGGTGACAGATGGCGTTGGTTGTAGGTGTAGGAGTTTCCAAAACGCAGCCGGACTCGCTCCTCTTAAGAAGATTGGGCGCTTCTTCATCTATAATGTCTAGTTGGCGCGGAGGAGGTGGAGTAGCGCCACAAATGCGGCGCAGAAGACCGAAGCTGACGTAAGCAACCATTACTAAGGTGCTGAAGGAGAACGCAAAACACACAGCTGGTAGTTCCGAAGGAGAATGACGTGGACACATGTGTTGACCGCGCCGTGTCCACGGCGACGCATTTCGGTCTCAAAATTAGGTCGTGAATGCGTCAGCCAGGGTTTTCCCCTTTTTATGTGCAGCTTGACGCAACAGTCACTTTAGAGATACCCTTAAGGCATATCCAATGCAGCTATCCAAATCGAACAATCCGTTTTTTACCGTTTGGGTGGCCGCGCACACACGGATAGGGGGCGGCATTCGGGTGACCGTTTGGGTGACGTGGTGCACCCAACGCGGCAACTCAAAGGGCGCCACGTGTATTGTCTTCCATGAGCGGCACTGCCCATCCCATGGCAAGCTCGATGAGACAACAATGGCAAGCGGGAGGAGGGCGTGGGAAAGTTCCCGCGTGCATCAGAGTTCCTCCTCCAGCTGCCCTCACTCGAGCAGCGGGCGCACGTAACGGTGGAAGAGGAGTACCGGCTGGAAGAGGAGCGTGGCCAGGAGTGGCGTGCCAATCGCAAGCGGCGGAACAAGGATGCTCAGGAAGGTCATAGAAGGACACCACGCGCATCACCGTGGCCACGCAAAGCAGGCCTAGATTCAGGCCGGCTTACGGTTGCCCATTTTATGTATGTGTGACCACGCTTAGGGGCGGTTTTATCAGGCTTGAGATACGTGAAGGCCTAAATTCAGGCTGGCTACTGCTGTCCATTTTGGATACTAGTGGTTGGGCTGCCCCTTGAGGTAGCTCCTCGCCGGTCCTTGGCGGTTCAATCTCGTCCCTATCTAATATAATTAAGATCCAATGTGTAGCTGCAGACATATGCATATTTACCTTTAAACAAAAGATTATGTTCTAACTTCCTTCAATCTTAATGATTTGTGGCACTCAAAAGGCCAGCAATCAGATCCGTGCAAAGCATTTCCTACAAGCTGGCAAGTGAATGATAACCAATGCTAATTTCTTTAACAAGTCCATGCAAATGGAGTAGTCTGCGAAGTTCACATACTGCAACAAAGTCGAGCTAGTACCGAGACAAAAAATAATAATCGGGTACACGTTAGCTACTGAGTGATAAACCTTTTTAAGAGGGTAGGCCAGATTAGTTCAGAAATAAGAAATAAAACCCCACCCAACTAACTTATATTTATGAATTTCTATTTTCAGCATATATATCATGGGTATCCTAATAGCTCATAGACAAACCATAATGAGCAACACAGTGCTTCTACAGAGATAACTCAGCATGCTTGCTCCTTTGACCTAAGTAGAACATCCAAAACTCCTCTCTATAGCAGCCAGCCCTACTCTCACCACCTTGAAGAGCACATGCGCTTTGTGAATTACAACTTGGAAGCTCAAATGATAAAATCCATGCTGCATAGTTGGATAGCCCGAAATAAAAATTATAAATATTGATATATGCTTCATTATTATTCAAGAACATGAAAAATAAATCCATGATGTGATGATAGCAGTATATATTATAAGCAAGAACAATCATGTTAAAACTTATCCACTAAAAAGGCAAACATTGAGAGACACAATAAGAAAAGGGCCCTATTTGAAATAAATGTGCATGACTGTAGTCCTTAAATAAGGATAATTGTTCGACAATTTCCAAAGTATAAACTAGATAGTAAACTATTATCAGTGCTATCAGACTTAATTGAGAAAAAATAACCATGCTTTGAGGGAAGTAAGAAAATCATGGAATTTGATACAAATTTGAAATATCATATTCCTTGAATGTGAATGATAACTATTTGACAGATCCAACTAATAAATAAGATATTAGAATCTTATCAACTAATATTTACCTTGCTTTTGTACACTGATGCTTCAGCTTGTGTGCCTCCATTTTTTATATACAACAAAAAAAGTAGATATGAACATAAACGAATACCTCTGCAAAAATAGATACAATCTTCGTAAGATACTGACTGTTATGACCCCAAAACTCCCTAGCAGACCTGATTGTTATGGCCCAAAAACCCCTATCAGACCTGACTATTACGGCGCAACCCCCCCCCCCCCCTATCAGACATGTCTAGGCATCATACCAACAAAGTATGAGAAAAAAATACCAACATCTAGATAATCCAGTGTTGATTACCAGTTTTGGGTTGCCGATTCTCAAATGCGTGCACCAAACCAAATAACTAAATGCTAAATAGTCTACCATACCATGACCAACAATGACTCAACGACACCTCCATGATAGCCTGCTAACTAAAGGCACACTGATTTTTAAATACAATAACCTACAGTTTAGCAAAACAAATGCTAAATCTTCTGGTTGTTCCTCCTTGCTCCACCAGCAGTAACTGAGGATCAGTGAGAGCAAGAATAAAGAATGCCAACAAAAGAGAAAGCAAACTAATTTGGACACTTTGTTAATTAAGCCATTCAACAAGATGAAAGTTTACTCCTCATTTCCTTCAGTCCAAATATCATGTTTGAAAACGCAAAAAAAAATACAATATACCTTGATCTTGTTGATCACATACTATTTCTATGATTTTTCCACCGGTTCTCACAGTGAGGACTATTTGGCAAGGAAGCTGCAACTTCTAACCAGTAGTGAGTGCACTGAGAGGGACTTACAGAATCAGCATTCCATTTAATAGAGTGAAGTTTTTATTGCTCAAGAATACTTCTGTAGTGATGTGAAGGAAAATAATATGTAATCCTAAAAAGGGGAAATAATGCGGTGTGCGTTCAGTCTACCAAACCGATGCAATATGATGCCATTTGGACAGAAAAATATCAGATCAACTACAAGGATACATCTGTGCGACATTGATAACTGCTCCAAATACTCACAACATTGCCATCAACCCAACTCGAGGGTTCTTTTTTACCAGATACTCCTGAAATATTAGTGATAAAATTGAGTGTCAACAAGAAACAAGTGTCAAGTAATTCTGAGATGCAAGTAGAACAAAGTAAACTGAAATCTATAGGGTCGCCTCTGTACAGGACACGCCTCACCTGCCTGGCTGCCTCGATGCCTGCTCGTGCCGACCACCATGGCAGCATGGATACTCTTCTTGACAACCAATGAAGGCAGAAGGACCTCGTCAGAGAACATACGCTTCCAGCCCCGATCACCGCAATCAACGACAGTGCAAACCGGCATATCTACAAACATGTCGAATGCAGAACACATTCACGACAATGAGCCAATCTTCTTGCGGCAGGCAACCGAATAAAATGGAGAGAAGGGGAGAGGAAGAAGGCGCACCTCTGAGATATCCTCCTCTGCTCTGGAGAGGCAAGGAGAAGAGCATGCGAGAACAAGGAGGGCCGCAAGAATCGTCGGCCCATCGTGCCGCTGTACTGCCTCCTCTTCAATCCGTCTGTGCAGATAAAGGGAAGAAAATGGCTTATCAAAGTTGCAGCCATCATTCTGCCGTGCCTCGGCCGATGCGGAGGCTGGTGGAGAAGGTGCTGGACCCGTGCCTGGTGCAAACGGGCACTAAAGAGAGGCGCCAAGGACGACGAGGGGGAAGACGCACCGGCGAGGGGATGGGGGAAGCAAGAGGCAGCAGCACGAGAACTCGATAGGGTTTCTACCGCATGGTCACGGCCTCTTTTTCTTCTCCCAATCTTTTTTCCTCATCAGCAGAGCCAGCTGCATTTTGACACGTGGCAAAGGGGGGGGGTGCGCATCGCCGCATTGAGAAGGCTTTAGGCCCAAACAATCCTGAAACCATTGTGACAGTGGCCCCACGGAAGTTCGGCCCAAACTGTCCTGGAACCATAGTGTCAGTGCCACGCAAATAGCGACATTGTGTATTTACGTTGCAACTGAATGTATGGTTATAGGAAAGTCCCGATTCTGATGATGATTAATTATGTCATCGTGCAGAACAGAAATTCCACTGCACTGAATGAAGAGACTAACATCATAAAAAGGCAGCACAAAAGATGGCCACAAACAGATGAAAATATAGGGAAAAATCCACACAGCAAAGGAAATGAAAAAGGCAAACAAAAACAGAAGAGAGTAGCACCACAGGAGGCAAAACACTAGGTATAACATATTATAATAGAATCCTTGCATTGCATCATGGCCGACCCAACCATAGGGAGAACAGCCCATATTACAGACAAAAATGTTACTAGTCCACTAGGACAACGATACTGGTATCCAACACCAAATAGTCTTAAGGAAACACAGGGCTAAACGTCCGAGACACAACTTTTTTTTTTCTTGACCTGGAGACACAACTTGTTGCTGCAGAGTAGTTTGGGCTCTTCTCTAATCGTCAAATGTTGTCTTCTTTCCTGAGAAGACAAAGAAAATGAATGAGAACAGAGTTCCTCGCTGTAGAAAATACTGTCATACAACACAACATATGATATCTTACCCGCGCTAGCAGTCCCAGCGCTCTGCCTGCCAAAGCCTCTTCCTCCTCCTCTTCTACCTCCATCACGGCCACCAGATCGGTCAAACCTGCCACCACCGCGGCCACCAGATCGGCCAAACCTGCCACCACCATCACGGCCACCAGATCGGCCAAACCTGCCACCAGAACGTCCACCATCTCTACCTCCAGAACGACCACCACCACCACCGAAGTCACCCTTAGGCTTTGCCTCAGCCACATACAGATTGTAACCTCCAAGGTCAGACCCACTTAGCTCAAGTGCTTTGTTGAAGGAACTCTCATCGCCAAAATCCATGTATGCTATACTGCAAATTCACAAAAAATAAACAAAATACTACTAAAATTCCAGAAAGCATCAGGAATAGATCATTCCAAGTTGTTTGTTGAATCCACATCTAATTTTGAATGGTTAATTCACAAAAAATAAACCAAGTACTATTAAAATTCCAGAAAGCTTCAAGAGTATTTTATTCCAAGTTCTTTGCTTAATCCACATCTAGTTTTGAATGGTTAAACATAACACTTTTATAAGTTTAGCTAAATTACCCTCTGCATTCACCAGTCTCATAATCCACCGGAACTGACAGACGCGTGACCTCTCCACACTTGGAGAAATGTTCTTTTAGAGCAAAGTTGATCTAAAATTCACAATGGGAAACAAATGATTAGATAAGGTTCTCAATACAATGGGTGCAAGGGAGAGGGTGAACCAAAACAAACAAGAAATTACATCATCCCGCTGTTGAGAAGTATCAAAACCCTTGACAAATACAGAAAGGCTGGGACCTCCACTTGGCTTGCCAAAAGATCCACCATCCCTGTGGTCGACAAGAATTAGCAAAATACAGATAAATAACCTGTAGAGAAACTATCCTAGATGTTAGACCTTTAAATTCACATTACCTGGTGCGAGGAGCACTTGCGCCTCTTTCAGCAGCAATGTCAAGCCTCACAGCACGACCATTAAAATCTTGTCCATTCATCTCATTAAGTGCCTGAAAGAAAGAAAAAATACTTGTTCTAGTAGCTGAAGTATTATACCAATGCTGCCACGGATTGAACTAAAGCAGCAAATATAAAAATCAAATAATTACTTGAAGAACTGACTAGATTGAAGTGAAAAGACATTATTAACCTCACAGAAACTAAAAGTGAAGACAAATAGAACAGAAACATTTACCTTCTCAGCACCTTCAGCAGTAGCAAACTCAACATGACCAAATCCCTTAGGATGGCCATCTTCATGGACACCCAGACGAACATCAACAACCTCAGCAATATCAGCAAAAAATTGCTTCCTACGAACAGAAAGGGGAAACAATTCTTAATATTCAAATAAGCTAAAAATAATTTCTTCTGCTAGGGGAACTTACACTTGCTCAAAATCAGCACCAAATGGAATGTTCCCCATAAAGAGGGTCTTAGACCCCCCTGATGCCTGACCTTGGTTGCTAGCAGGAGTTTTAGGCTGTAATAAAAAAATCATATAACATACCACTATATCTATGAAAAGCTAAGTATCAAGATCAGGTGCAGATTTTAAACCTCAGCCTTCTGGGATTTTGTAGCAGTTGGCACTTCCTGTAGAGTGGCAAAACAAAAGTCATTTGACAATCATTCCAATTGAGAAGGAAACTCACAAGGGTAGATTAAGATACGTATGACTATGAGAACCAACCTTCTTAGGAGTCTTAGCAGATTTGTCGTCTTCATCACTGTCATCGCTGCTGTCTTCCTCAGAGTCACTGCTCTCGGCTGCCTTGGCTGCCTGCTATGGGAATTACCACAAGTCTTAGTTAACAACAGCTCATTGTCAAACAAAAGGCTCGCCCACATCCGATAAAGACAGAAATCCATATTACCTTTTTAGGCTCATCATCAGAGCTTTCTTCTGAACTCTCATCATCACTGCTACTATCCTTTTTGGCAGACTTGGGGGCAACCTTCACAGCATCCTGTGTATCAAAGACAAACATGTAAATGATAATCTTCGAAAGAAGCAAAGGGAAGTCAAACATAAATAGGACAACCAGCCGCAGAACCTTCTGCTTCTTCTGGGGTGGCTCTTCCTCACTATCACTGTCTGAGGAATCACTTGAATCATCTTTCCTTTTAGCAGCAGGAGTCACCTTGGCAGCTGGGGCAGCTTTCTTAGATTTATCCTACATGTTGAGAGGAAACATTAATAAAATTCTATGAAGCAACAATTTGAGGCTATGAGAACATAGTTTCAGCGGTACCTCATCCTCAGATTCACTCTCAGACTCAGAACTGTCAGAAGAAACAGCCTTCTTGGCAGCAACAGCAGGAGCCTTGGCCTTGGCAGGCTCAGCCTAAGAACATTGAAACACTTCAGTACTAACTAAAGCACAGAGAGAATCAACTAACAAAGTAAACCTGAACTGACCTCCTCTGATTCATCATCAGAGTCGCTCTCAGAGCTGTCAGACTCCTCCTTTGCTGGTGCTTTCTTTACTGGAGCAGGTTTCTGAAAAATGTAGAACACAGTTAAGTGAGGTAGAAACACTATGACAGTGTACAGAGAGACTTGACATGTCACATATTTCACAGAAGCTACTGATAAAGTTACTAATATGGAAAGGCCAAAAAAATTTTAGATATGCAAATGATGGAATTTATTGTTTCATGAACAGACACAAAACTACACTGCGAAATACATCCTGATAATACAAGTGAAAATAACTAAGAGCATCAAAGCAAAACAAAAAAAAAGTGAAACATTTACCTCATCCTCATCAGACTCATCCTCGGAACTGGAGGAGCTGCTCTCCTGCTTGGCTTTCTTGGAACCATTGCTGACAGCTGAGGCCACAGGCTTAGCAGAAGGCTTCTTTGCAGGTTCCTTAATAGACAGGAGAAGTAGATAATTAGCACCTCGTCAAATGAGGATAAAACTGAATCAGATTAGTGACGTTCTACCTCGTCAGAGGACTCATCGCTGCTGTCATCAGAAGACTCCTGTTTGACAGGCTTGGCAGTCTTCTTCGGCTGGACCTTGACCTGCAAAGATTTATTAAGCATAAGTGAACGAACATATATAACCCACGTCATAACATGGTTGTATTAGCCAGAAAACAAAATCTTAATAGTATCTACGGAGCAGTGATAGGTGTAATATTTCTCTACAGCTGAGAGATTAGTCTGGCTACAGACAAAACAATAGCTTCCATATGATTACTTATTTAATATGATTTTCAGATTGGTCACCTGATGTTAAACACTTATTTTTGCTCTGCGCCTAAGAGCCGTCGAGAAATTAGTACTAAACGCACCAATCATCAGTTTATTTTATATTCAAAAAAATAGAAATTAGTCCAGAAATTAGAGCTACACAAAACGGTGCTTACCAAAGAGGAGTAGCCAAACCAATACACATGAATGAACAGAGTATACATAGCAAACATGAAAAGGGGGAAAAACGGCGACAGGTGCAATACCTCTTCCTCGGACTCGGACGAGTCCTCCTCGGAGCTGCTGCTCTCGGCCTTCTTGGGCGGCGGCTGCTTCTTGGCCTTCTTGGCGTCCTCCTTGGGCACGGGCACGGCCTTGGCCGGCGCAGCCTTCTGCTTCTTGCCGGCGACGGCCTTCTCGATCTCGTCCTCCGCTTCGCGCTTCTTGCCGGCCTTCCCCTTGGGGACGACGGCCGCCGGTGCGACAACGGCGGGAGCCGCGGACTTCTTGCTGGACTTGCCCATGGATCGCTGGCGGCGTGGAGGCGAGGAGGTGGGGGTGGGGAATGGAGGAACCCTAATCGCTAGGGTTTTAGAGAGGGTTTGCGAGAGGAGGCGGCGGAGGTCTTTTATAGCATCGGGTGCGATGCTAGGTTCGGCGTTTTGCTGGGCTTTTGTGGTCCTTTCTGGGCTTTCTATGACTGGGCCTTTGTACGTACCGATTGGGCACAACCCGTCTCCCCAACGGACCAATTGGGTAGGAATAGCCCACGAGCCCTTATTTTCCGCTCCTATTATCCTGGTTATCCTTTCATAGCATGAACAATTGCCTTCTAATAATCCGATCTATGGTGAGGCATATGTTTTTCATGGTTTCATTTTGCTCGATTGTGCCATATGTGGTTTTCAGGGTGCATGCTATATCCACAAAAGTAACCGGTTCTCTTCCACATGCTATATCCACAATAGAAACTAGTTCTCTTCCACATGCTATATCCACAAGAGAAACTATTCTTCTTCTCTTGTCTTCTTTAGTTAGAATTGTTATCACCTTCTTGATGGTTTGCGAGTACAATTTCAATGTACTCACGGCTTTGTCCCTGACTATTTACTTGGCCAGACTTGGAGAAATTCGATAAATGAAGAAGAATTGGACAACGTCTATGCAAGCTAGAAACGTTCTCCCAGTCAGTTGCATGTAGGGTTATGGCAGATGACTTGGGCTCTGCGCTGATGAAGTGATTCCGCTACTCTGATGATTTAGTTAGGCCCTTCGAGGCTATTATGTAAAGGTTGGTCATGTGACCTTATTGTAATTTTCTTATTCCGTTTTGTAATGGATGATGTAATTCTAATATCAGTTCGGTTATGTGTTCATGGCGCACTGATCATGGGATCGTGAACTGTATACATAACAGGGTATTTCAGACAGCTAGTCCGGGGTCCCGACACACATCTCACCAATCCCCCTACATCTCGCACGCCAATGGAATCTACTCACACATGATAGGACAATAACATAATGATATCTTAACAAAGTAAATGGAGTTCATCTTGATATTACCGTAGCAAGCCACAATAGTTGAATATCAAATCAAATACAAACCAAGATGGAATAGAGGTTTCAATCCCTAATCTTACTATTAGAGAAGGAGAGGATCTTGTGAGGATTTCGAAGAGGAATGAAGAGCAGATGGTTCATGAAGATGAAGTCCAGGGATAAATAGCCAACCAAGGCAAGCCACCTCTTGATGCATACCTTACACATATTGTCTTACTCTTGCATTACTACCAGTTTTATAAATTGCATGTCTTGCTATTTATTTATGTGAGTGGTTATGCCACTTGGAGTTTTAATATTCCACTCTTGCGGGTGATGTCCTCGTTGATACCTACTGGAACACTCCATTAGTGATATGGTGATTAACACCTTATCTTCCCCTCATCGTCGCTTTTCAAATAAACCTGGACTATAGGTTGGGAGCCCTTTGAAAAAGATGTTTTATGAAAAGGGTTTCACGAAAGGAAGTTCTTCGAAAACCTTGGAACAGGGCAACCCTTCCCAAGTGTGAGTTTTTGAAGAAAAAAAAGTGTTTGCAAAGGAAATTGCTGGAGGCAAGTGGAGATAAAAGTGTTTTCAAAAAACTTCAGTGCCTTAGGTACTTAACCTGACTAATTTGACAGTGCAACCACATTACCCCAACATGGGCACGAAGCTTAGCGTAGTAGTTTGTCTCGCCTTAGTATGGGTCCTGCAAGTGTAAGGGATAGTCCGAGCATGGATGATGTCTACGGGTGCTTCTATTCTTGTAGACAGTGTTGGGCCTCCAAGAGCAGAGGTTTGTAGAACAGCAGCAAGTTTCCCTTAAGTGGATCACCCAAGGTTTATCGAACTCAGGGAGATCTTGTGAGCTGCCTAACATGATTAAGATCATCTATCTGTAATGCTATATGTTGTGTTTGTTGGGATCCGATGGATAGAGAATATTATGTTATGTTGATTATCAATCTATTACCTATGTGTTGTTTATGATCTTGCATTCTCTCCGTTATTAGTAGAGGCTCGGCCAAGTTTTTACTCTTAACTCCAAGAGGGAGTATTTATGCTCGATAGTGGGTTCATGCCTCCATTAAATCTCGGGACGGTGACGATGAAAGTTCTAAGGTTGTGGATGTGCTCGTTGCCAATAGGGATGAAACATTGATGCTATGTCCGAGGATGTAGTTATTGATTACATTACGCACCATACTTAATGCAATTGTCTGTTGTTTGCAACTTAATACTGGAAGGGGTTCGGATGATAACCTGAAGGTGGACTTTTTAGGCATAGATGCATGCTGGATAGCGGTCTATGTGCTTTGTCGTAATGCCCAATTAAATCTCACTATACACATCATATCATGTATGTGCATGGTCATGCCCTCTCTATTTGTCAATTGCCCAACTGTAATTTGTTCACCCAACATGCTATTTATCTTATGGGAGAGACACCTCTAGTGAACTGTGGACCCCGATCCATTCTTTTACATCGAATACAATCTACTACAATACTTGTTCTACTGTTTTCTGCAAACAATCATCATCCACGCTATACATCTAATCTTTTGTTACAGCAAGCCGGTGAGATTGACAACCTCACTGTTACGTTGGGGCAAAGTACTTTGGTTGTGTTGTGCAGGTTCCACGTTGGCGCCGGAATCCCTGGTGTTGTGCCGCACTACACTCCTCCGCCATCAACCTTCAACGTGCTTCTTGGCTCCTCCTGGTTCGATAAACCTTGGTTTCTTTCTGAGTGAAAACTTGCTACTGTGCGCATCATACCTTCCTCTTGGGGTTCCCAACGGACGTGTTAACTACGCGCAATCAAGCTCTTTTTCTGGCGCCGTTGCCGGGGACCTGAAGAAAAGTTATACCACAAAGATTTCTATCTCCCACGTCAACTTCACGTCAGCAGCTCTTTTTCTGTCGCCGTTGCCGGGGAGATCAAGACACGCTGCAAGGGGAGTCTCCACAATCCAATATCTTTACTTTGTTTTTGTCTTGCTTTATTTTATTTACTTTATTGTTTGCTGCATTATATCAAAACACAAAAAAATTAGTTGCTAGCTTTACTTTATTTACTGTCTTGCACTCTATATCAAAAACACAAAAAAATAGTTACTTGCATTTACTTTATTTAGTTTGCTTTATTTACTACTGCTAATATGGGTACTGTTGAGAATACTAAGTTGTGTGACTTCACAACCACAAATAATAATGATTTCTTATGCACACCTATTGCTCCACCTGCTACTACAACAGAATTCTTTGAAATTAAACTCGCTTTACTCGAATCTTGTTATGAGAGAGCAATTTTCCGGTGTTAGTTCCGATGATGTCGCTGCCCATCTCAATAATTTTGTTGAATTGTGTGAAATGCAAAAGTATAAAGATGTAGATGGTGACATTATAAAATTAAAATTGTTTCCTTTCTCATTAAGAGGAAGAGCTAAAGATTGGTTGCTATCTCTGCCTAGAAATAGTATTGATTCATGGACTAAATGCAAGGATGCTTTTATTGGTAGATATTATCCTCCCGCTAAAATTATATCTTTGAGGAGTAGCATAATGAATTTTAAACAATTGGATAATGAGCATGTTGCACAAGCTTGGGAAAGAATGAAATCTTTGGTTAAAAATTGCCCAACCCATGGATCGACTACTTGGATGATCATCCAAACCTTTTATGCAGGATCGAACTTTTCTTCGCGAAACCTATTGGATTCAAATCTGTTGGAGGTACCTTTATGTCCATCACTCTTGGTGAAGCAACAAAGCTTCTTGATAATATGATGATTAATTACTCTGAATGGCACACGGAAAGAGCTTCACAAGGTAAGAAGGTAAATTCGTCGAAGAAACCTCTTCCTTGAGTGATAAGATTGATGCTATTATGTCTATGCTTGTGAATGATAGGACTAATATTGATCCTAATAATGTTCCGTTAGCTTCATTGGTTGCTCAAGAAGAACATGTTGATGTAAACTTCATTAAAAATAATAATTTCAACAACAATGCTTATCGGAACAATTCTAGTAACAACTATAGGCCATATCCTTATAATAATGGTAACGGTTATGGTAATTCTTATGGGAATTCTTACAACAATAATAGGAACACACCCCCTGGACTTGAAGCTATGCTTAAATAATTTATTAGGACACAAACTGCTTTTAACAAATCCGTTGAGGAAAAGCTCGATAAAATTGATATTCTCGCTTCTAAGGTTGATAGTCTTGCATCTGATGTTGATCTTTTAAAATTGAAAGTTATGCCTAATAAGGATATTGAAAATAAAATTGTTACTACAGCAAATTCCATCCAAGTTCGAATTAATGAGAATATTAGATTGATGGCCGAATTGCATGCTAGGTGGGAAAGAGAAGAAAACGAAAAACTAGCTAAAGAGAATAATGTAGCTAAAGTTTGGACTATTACCACCACTAGCAATGCTAATTCTCCACATGTTGCTGCACCTCCTACTAATAATGGTAAAAGAATTGGTGTTGGCAATGTTTCCACTTCTAATGCAAAGCCCGCAAAACTGCCGGAAACTGCTAAAACTGCTGAAACTGCATGTGATAAACCGCTGAATTTTTTTCCAACATTGGGGATGATGATCCCATTGCTTTAGATTATAATGGTTTGGATTTTGATGATTGCCACATCTCTGAAGTTATAAACTTCTTACAAAAACTTGCTAAGAGTCCTAATGCTAGTGCTATAAACTTGACTTTCACAAAACATATTACAAACTAGATGATGCCCCGCACGTTGTTGCGGAATTTTTAGATGATGGGCGGAATTGATAAAATTATATAAGAGGATTCAGAGTAACACACAATTCTTGTACAAATCAAAAAATTATTGAATAGAAGGAGAAACATAGATCCAATTAAGCAATGGGTAGAGGGTTTCTATACATATTGCACCAGCATTTTTAAAAAAAATATATCAAGCATACTGCTATAGAAGGTACTACCATCTCCATGTGTATTTTGTGCATAAGCCCGGGTCAATCTAATCCGACCGGAGGGAGTAGCTACCAGCAGGAAATGTGCTATTGTCTTCTCTTTCTTTTCGCGATGAATATTTTACCAATTGCAAATCTCAATTAAGTATGGTTTTCATCTCTAAATGAATAACTGCATATTTTACATGTACATCTGCAAAGAGAGTAACTCGAATCCGGTGTGGCATGCCGAACGAAGACCCTTTTAACTACGAACATATGCTGATGCAAGCACGGAACATGACACCAGCTTGTTAATCGCACCTTCATCTGTTCATCAATAGATGGAATCAAACAACAACTTTTGTAGTAACAAAACTGAAGCTTAGCATCTAAGAAAAATAGCAGCACCGTTAAACTGTTTGAGAAACAGACAGAACACGCATGAGCCCAAGATTAAGCATCAGCCTAAGAGACCAAAAGCCATGAGAATTAATATGAAACTGGGACTACCATCGAGCAGCTAATTGGTAGCCGATCACTCAGATCTACCAAGTCTGTGTTGAACGCCTGCCAAAAAAAGAAAATCCAAGCAGAGATGTTGGCACATGAGGGAACCGCTGGATGTGAGAGAAAGAGATAAAAATGGGAGCTGGACTTCACCGAATTGCAGTGCAGGGACTATCGAGCTGACACATTATTTGCAGTAGTCCCCGAGGATGGAAACCTGAAATTGACGAATAGAGGAACGTAAGTGCAGGTCAAGTTGATTGATCGACCGCTTGTATCCCTTAGTGGTAAGTGAGAGAGCCTTCTAGATGATACGGAATCAGCTCGAGAACGAAACCGAAGTGTAAATTCCCCAACCAATATTAAGAACAAACAACAGATCTAGATGACATATTGAAGAAAATTGAAGAACAAACAACATTTTGAGGTTCCTCTCAGCCTCTCCGATCCAGCGCCAGTAAAGAGAGCCGTACATAACAAAATAACACATCAGTATTACACAAACTAATCAGATAGTTGTGGCGATTCACTCGTGAGTGGAAGTTGTAGGCGAAGGACATGCAAAGGGGGAAGAACCTGGAGGCTGCGGAGACTGGCAAATCAACCCTAGCTCTTTCCCTCTGCAATCTGAATCTAGGAGAAACGAAAATTAAGCTCAGCGGTACAAAAGGCGGATACAATTGAGAAGGAGCATATTTTGAGATTGGGGCCGGAGTGCACATCCGAGCAGGTGTGCCCATATAGATGAAGGACAACAATGAATCGAGTTGATCCTGGTTTATGAAGGCAAAGACGGCGGCTAATTCCAGCATCAGTTTCTTCCAGATTTGACGTTCAGTTTCTCGTGCATTAGTGCTCGCGTGGAGGAAGGCGAACATGGAGCGTCGGGGTTGTTGCATTGGGACGAAGCAATAATAACTATGTTGAACCATAAATATTGAACGGACGATAATGGAGCATAGGGTGTGACTGCGATGCTAATAGGGCGACGTGGCTGCACTTTATGATGCGGCGGATGACATGGTGAGTGATGGTGCAAGGCTTGCATGACTTGGCAAGTTAGGATTGGTCAAAGATGTTTGATGAGGTGGATAGGCTGCATGTGAAGAGAAATGGGATCACCTATTAAGAATAGAAAGATGCTCTCATAAAAGCTAGAGAAGAGAAACTAGAACGTGAAGCTTCTATTCCTAGGAAGCTAGAGGATGGTTGGGAGCCCATCATTAAGATGAAGGTCAATGACTTTGATTGTAATGCTTTATGTGATCTTGGTGCAAGTCTTTTCGTTATGCCTAAGAAAATCTATAATATGCTTGACTTGCCACCATTAAAAAATTGTTATTTGGATGTTAATCTTGCTGATCATTCTACAAAGAAACCTTTGGGGAGAGTTGATAATGTTCGCATTACCGTTAACAATAACCTTGTCCCCGTTGATTTTGTTGTCTTGGATATTGAATGCAATGCATCTTGTCCCATTATATTGGGAAGACCTTTTCTTCGAACTGTTGGTGCTACCATTGATATGAAGGAAGGTAATATTAAATATCAATTTCCTCTCAAGAAAGGTATGGAACACTTCCCTAGAAAGAGAATGAAGTTACCTTTTGATTCTATTATTAGAACAAATTATGATGTTGATACTTCGTCTCTTGATAACACTTGATATACACTTTCTGCGCCTAGCTGAAAGGCGTTAAAGAAAAGCGCTTATGGGAGACAACCCATTATTTTACTTCTGCACTTTCTTTTATATTTGAGTCTTGGAAGTTGTTAATACTGTAGCAACCTCTCCTTATCTTTATTTTATTGCATTGTTGTGCCAAGTAAAGTCTTTGATAGTAAAGCCAATACAAGATTTGGATTGTTGCGCAGAAACAGATTTCATGCTGTCACGAATTTCGACCTGCCTCTCTGTAGGTAGCTCAGAAAAATCTGCCAATTTACGTGCGTGATCCTCAGATATGTACGCAACTTTCATTCAATTTGGGCATTTTCATCTGAGCAAGTCTGGTGCCACTTTAAAATTCGTCTTTACGAACTGTTCTGTTTTGACAGATTCTGCCTTTTATTTCGCATTGCCTGTTTTGCTATGTTAGATGGATTTCTTTGTTCCATTAACTTTCAGTAGCTTTGAGAAATGTCCATAAGTGTTAAGAATGATTATGTCACCTCTAAATATATGAATTATGCACTGACCCTCTAATGAGTTTGTTTCGAGTTTGGTGTGGAGGAAGTTTCAAGTGTCAAGAGAGGAGGATGATACAATATGATCAAGTCAAAGCTTGGGGATGCCCCCGTGGTTCATCCCTGCATATTTTAAGAAGACTCAAGCATCTAAGCTTGGGGATGCCCAAGGCATACCTTCTTCATCGACAACTTATCAGGTTCCTCTAGTGAAACTATATTTTTATTCCGTCACATCTTATGTGCTTTACTTGGAGCGTCTGTTTGTTTTTATCTTTGTTTTTGTTTGAATAAATCGGATCCTAGCATTCTTTGTTTGGGAGAGAGACACGCTCCGCTGTTTCGTATGAACAAATATGTTCTTAGCTTTATCTTTAATGTTCATTGCGAAAGTTGAACTACTTCATTCATTGTTATATGGTTGGAAACGGAAAATGCCGCATGTGGTAAATGGTTTAATGTCTTGAATAATGTGATACTTGGCAATTTTTGTGCTCATATAGATCTTGTTTAAGCTCTTGCATCGTGTACCTTGTACTCATTAATGAATAACTACATAGAGCTTGTAAAAATTGGTTTGCATGATTGATCTCTAGAGTCTAGATATTTTCTGGTTGAGGTGTCTGAACAACAAGGAGACAATATAAAGTCTTATAATAGTTACAATATGTGCATATGTGAGCTTTGCTGCACCTTTTATACTTGAGTTTGCTTCAAACAACCTTGCTAGCCTAGCCTTGTATTGAGAGGAATTCTTCTCGTGCATCCAAATCCTTGAGCCAATTACTATGCCATTTGTGTCCACCATACCTACCTACCACATGGTATTTCTCCGTCATTCCAAAGTAAATTACTTGAGTGCTACCTTTAAAATTTCTATTCTTTACCTTTGCAATATATAGCTCATGGGACAAAATAGCTTAAAAACTATCGTGGTGAAGAATATGTACTTATGTGTCTTATTTCTTAGTAAGTTGCTTGTTGAGCGGTAACCATGTTTTCCGGGGACGCCATCAACTCGTTTACCTTTGTTGAATATCATGTGAGTTGCTATGCATGTTCGTCTTGTCCGAAGTAAGGGCGGTTTTCACAATCAAATGGTTTGAGTATGCATACTCGTTAGAGAAGAACATTGGGCCGCTAACTAAAGTCATGATTCATGGTGGAAGTTTCGGTGTGGACAACTAATCCTCAATCTCTTATGAGAATAATAATCGTTGTTAAATGCTTATGCATTAAAGAGGAGTCCATTATCTGTTGTCTATGTTGTCCCGGTATGGATGTCTAAGTTGATAATAATCAAAAGCGAGAAATCCAATGCGAGCTTTCTCCTTAGACCTTTGTACAGGCGGCATAGAGGTACCCCTTTGTGACACTTGGTTGAAACATATGCTATGCAATGATAATCCGTGTTAACCCAAGCTAATTAGGACAAGGTGCGAGCACTATTAGTATACTATGCATGAGGCTTGCAACTTATAAGATGTCTTATACATAACTCATATGCTTTATTACTACCGTTGACAAAATTGTTTCTTGTTTTCAAAATGAAAAGCTCTAGCACAAATATAGCAATCAATGCTTCCCTCTGCGAAGGGCCTATCTTCTACTTTATTGTTGAGTCAGTTTACCTATTCTTTCTATCTTAGAAGCAAACACTTGTATCAACTGTGTGCATTGATTCTTACATGTTTACTTATTGCACTTGTTATATTACTTTGTGTTGACAACTATCCATGAGATATACATGTTGAAGTTGAAAGCAACCGCTGAAACTTTATCTTCCTTTATGTTGCTTCGATACCTTTACTTTGAATTTATTGCTTTATGAGTAACTCTTATGCAAGTCTTATTGATGCTTGTCTTGAAAGTATTATTCATGAAAAGTCTTTGTTATATGATTCATTAGTTTACTCATTATCTTCATCATTGCTTCGAATCGCTGCATTCATCTCATATGCTTTACAATAGTATGATCAAGATTATGATAGCATGTCACTTCAGAAATTATCTTTTTTATCGTTTACCTACTCGAGGGCGAGTAGGAACTAAGCTTGGGGATGCTTGATACGTCCCAAACGTATCTATAATTTCATATGTTACATGCTACTTTTATGATGATACTCACATGTTTTATACACATTATATGTCATTATTATGCATTTTCCGGCACTAACCTATTGACGAGATGCCGAAGAGCCGATTGTTGTTTTCTGTTGTTTTTGGTTTCAGAAATCCTAGTAAGGAAATATTCTCGGAATTGGACGAAATCAATGCCCAGGGTCCTATTTTTGCACGAAGCTTCCAGAAGACCGAAGGAGTCACGAAGTGGGGAAACTGAAAGATCGAGATGTCGCCTAGAGGGGGGGGTGAATAGGCAATTACAAACTCTTGCGGATTTGTCTTGTAATAATGCGGAATTAAACTATCGTTTAGTTTACAAGCACAAACCCTAAATATGCTAAGCTCAACTAAGTGTAACAATAGCAACTAGAGCTAAGCAAGATAGGCACAAGATATATGTAGCACAAGTGATAGCAAGATATATGTACTTCAAGCACGATGGCTATCACAAGGAAAGAGAGCTCGGGTATAGAAATAACCGAGGCACGCGGAGACGAGGATGTATTCCCGTGTTCCCTTGCTTTGCAACAAGGTACGTCACGTTTGGAGGAGTGGAGGTCCCACGAAGGATTCCCCGCGCCACGAAGGCTCACCCTATTCTCCGAACCACACCCACGAAGGATAATGGCCCTTTCCTTATGGTTAGCTTTTCCTCCGCTCCGGAGATGGCAAGCTCCACAACCACTTCACAAGCTCCACGAAGGAGAAGCCCGGGACCCTTCACAATCTTCCACGAAGAGATCACCGGGACACCAACCAAGCCAACTAGGAGGTCACCCTCCAAGAGTAACAAGCTCACGGTCTCTCACTCGAACAAATCGTGGTGGAGAGCTCAACACTATGCAATGATGCAAAGCAAGAACACCGGAGGTGTTCAAGTCCTTCACACTCAAATCCCACCAAAGCAACGAATGCTAGGATGAGATTGGAGAGGAAGAACAAGGGGGAAAGTCAACTAAAGACTCCAAGATCTAGATCCCAAGAGATTCCCTCACTTAGAGAAGAAATGGATTGGTGGAAGTGTAGATCTAGATCTCCTCTCTTAGATCCCTCAAGAATGAGCAAGAATGGTTGGAGGAATCAAAGGGGAGAGCAAGTTCTTCAAATGCAACAATGGAGGAGAGAGAATGGGAAGAACTACTTGCTCAAGGTGGAAGAAGGATTATTTATAGCATGGGAGCAAATAAAACCGTTGGGGAAAAAGATAAGTGAAAAAGGCATAAAAACGGCCCAAAAACGCTCCCAACCGGCGGCCCAGCCGGCCGACCGGGGCTGGAGCCGGACAGGCCGATCAGCAGCCCGGCCGGACCGGAGGCCAAACACGGCGGATGGGCCGCGTGGGGAGAGAGAAGGCCCAGCTGGGGCGGGCGAGCGGCGAGGCAGGCCGCGTGGGCGACGGAACGCCCAGAGGCGCGCGGGGGCGGCAGGCCAAGGGTGGGCCTGTGGGCGCTGACGGCCCAGCCGGGCGAGGAGGCGGCCCGTAGCTCCTGGGCAAGCAGGCCGGCGAGGCCCCCGGTCGGGCCGGGGCCTGCGACCGTACTTGGGCCAAAAGGCCACTGGAGGCGGCCCGGATGGCACCAGCGCCGGACCCGGTCGCGGACCGGGTGGGCCGGTGGCTGGGCCGGTCGGCCGGCCGGCTCCCTCCCCTTTTTCTCTTTTTCTTTTTTTTTATTCTTTTCTCCTCTTTCCTTTTTCTTTAATAACTATTGCTCCCGAACTCCGATTCGCATGAAACCAGTTTTGTTGGAAAGATAACGACGAATAGAATCCCAACAAAAACTGGAAATATGGAGACTCCTCACATAACATTTTTAGATGATTTTAGAGAGGGAGTCTCCCACCGTTAAGAAACGGTAAAGACGTCCAAACTCGAAAACGCAATAGAAGATGCATGCGGATTCCGTTTTCGATGAACTTGAGCTTGTTGTAAAGCTAGCAACAAGCTCAAGAACCTTGATGACCCACAAGTATAGGGGATCGCAACAGTCTTCGAGGGAAGTAAAACCCAATTTATTGATTCGACACAAGGGGAGACAAAGAACACTTGAAAGCCTTAACAGCGGAGTTGTCAATTCAGCTGCACCTGGAAACATACTTGCTCGCAAGAGTTTATCAGTAGTAACAGTTTTATAGCAGTAGCAGTAATAAAATAACAGCAGCTGACAAGGGATTAACTTGTCAATGCCTACAGATTGTAGACTAGGGTTTAGTTGGATGTAGAGGGCAAGTAGATCTCGAAGGTTTCAGCCGAAAAGTACTCGACGAATACGAAAACTAGGGTTTGTAAACAACGATTCGATGATCTCTGCGTCCCTCGACTCCCCCTTATATAGGAGGCGGAGCCGAGGGATTCGTGTTCTACAAGTTACAAAGTCCGGGAAAGTTTCTAACTCATCCCGTAAGATTACAAATAATACTTCCTATTACAACTCTAACTTTCCTTAATACTATCTTTGGGCTTCCGAGTCTTCTTATTCTTCGGGTAATGGGCCTTCAATAAACCCCGGTACTATCTTCGGCAGGCCCATTTGGGATGCCTATGTCAGTAACCCCCGAGATTTTGCTTGAATCGCAGAATCAGGGAAAATCTCCACTGTTTATTTTTACTTCAACAATCTTAAACTTTCCCATATTTCTTCATGTAAATTTCTATATTGTACAGGTATAATGGTAGTTGGGGCTAGTTCATCTGACGGATCAGGTACTAGTTAACTGCTCTAGTGGCAATCCGCAAAAACCTACTTCAAAATCACGTCCCTGGACATGATTTCGGGATACTCGGTGTAAACTTCGACAGATGCCGCTTAAGGTCTTACCATTCCGTCGAGTCCCGGCCATATTTATCGGGTACCTAACGCGTCCGTTAGGATTTTTCTTCGTATCCGTTGATACGGATAAAAGTAGCAAACCGACGTCGGAGACGGCGCCACGCCTCACGTAATAGATCCGGGGTCTTACCTTCGCAAAGTTTTGCGGCATTCGAAATTGATCGCAACTTCGGCGTTCCGAGAATATATTGTCGAGTGCTTATTCGGCTGATGGAATGGCACATTTTATCGAGTCAAAGATGACTTATGTTGCTCTCCCGATGGGAGTATATGCAGAGTTATTTATAACTCGAAATATACTCTCTTGCTTTTCTTAAATTTCTTCTCTTCTCTCTTTTTTTTATAATTTCATCGGGCACGCGAACAGCGTTCCCGATGGGAGTAGCCCCCGAGGCTACAGCCAAGGACTTGTACTTGGTTGTAGGCTCCACACTTTATGCCTCTATATTTTCATCCTCTCCCGAAGTTTTATAATTTCTCGGGTGCGCGAACAGCGCTCCCGATGGGAGTAGCCCCCGAGGCTATGAACAAATATTTATATTTGATCATAGGCTCACACCATTTCTATTTTGTCTTTCTTGATCTCTTCATTTTTCCAAAGTAGCCCCCGAGCATTTGTTCAAAAACTTGTATTTGATCAAAAGCTCTCCAATACCTTTTCATGTCGCCGTTTTGACGCAGCTATTAAGCCGAATTTTTTCTTCTGTCAAAGTGACGTTATTTGCTGACGATA
>NC_061513.1:31609547-31619841 GCF_022539505.1 Lolium rigidum | reverse complement strand
CCTCTATCTTTCTCTCAAATAGATGCAAGATTCATGGGAGGGAGAGGGAGATAGCAAGCTCAAAGAAGGTCAACAATGGGGGCAAAAACGAGCTCAAACGGATGGGGAACTTTGGGGAAGAAGACCCCCTTAAATAGGGCAAGAGAAATCTGCCCGTTATGCACAAAACTCGTCAAAACCGGAACTTCCGGTCATTTGGGGCGGAACTTCCGCCCCCCGGAAGTTCCGGCCAACTTCCGGGTGAAGTAGGGCGCCCCCGGAATGCCCCCGGTATGTTTTCTGCGTGCAGATTCGTCATTTCCGGAAGTTCACCGGAAGTAGGGCGGAAGTTCCGGCCACCGGAACTTCCGGCCAACTTCCGGCCAAAAAACGGCTTCACGGAAACTTGAAGAACTTTTGCATCCGGACTCCGATTTTGATGATCTTGGGCTCGTTTCGAAGCTAGTAAAAATCTCTAAAAGATCATGCAGGAAACCATCATAGTCCAGTAAGGTAGGATAGAAACAAATGGGTAAAGGTTTTACCTATCTATAAACAGCAAACCGGTAAAACCTCCAATATGGAAAATGCAACAACTTGAGTTAGGAAACTCGGATTTAGGTGAAACCAATTTTGTTGTAAAGAAGATGACAAGAGCTACCCCACAAAGAGTGAAAAGCTTAAGAACAAGTGGGGTAGGTTTTTCTATGTATTTTAGAGTGAAACCTCTCGATACGAGAAACCGAGAAAAACTCCAATATCGAAAACGCAACAAGTGATTCATGCGGAATCCGTTTTCGATGAACTAGAGCTTGTCATGAGAATAAGCACAAGCTCTAAAACACCATATGGATAAGATACAAATAACAACCAAGAAAGATGATGCAAGGATGCAAAGGTTTGAGCTCTCCAAAGGATACGATCGAGTTACTCACTCGAGAGCTCTCTTGATAGTACGGAAACTAAACTATAAACCGGTCTCCAACTACACTATGAGACCGGTGAGAAAGAAACTCTATCAAGAGAAAACCTTATACTTGCGCATTCCACTTGAGCTCGATGACGACGATCTTGACCTCAACAAGATGGAACGCCTTTCTTGCTTGTGCTTGCTTGACAAAGTCTTGTGGATTGCTCCCCCATAATCCACCATAGGAGAGCTTCTTCTTCGGTGCATCTTCACATAACCATGACCACCATGTGGATGGCAAGACTCAAGCAAAGGATCTCTTCGAGATGGCTCATCTTGAACTTGCACTTCATTTCTTCATTCTTCATCATGTTGATGTCTTGAAGTAACTTGAGGGATCACTTCATCTTCATCTTCAAGACATACTTGACACTTGATATCCTTCATCAATTTCTTCTTATTGCAACCTAATACAAACATGTTGATGTCTTGAAGTAACTTGAGGGCTCACTTCATCTTCATCTTCAAGACATACTTGACACTTGATATCCTTCATCAAATTCTTCTTATTGCAACCTTGAAGCCAACATATGGTTCAAGAATTGCCTATGGAAAACTCCTACAAATATAACTCAATGCAAACATTAGTCCATAGGGATTGTCATTAATTACCAAAACCACACATGGGGGCTCCATGCACTTTCAGAAGTGCTTATTTATATCCCTTTATGATTGCAATGTGTTTTGTATCACAATTTATCTATGTGCTACTCTAGTGATGTTATTAAAGTAGTTTTATTCCTCCTGCACGGTGTAATGGTGACAGTGTGTGCATCCGTGTTAGTACTTGGTGTCGGCTATGATTGTGATCTCTTGTAGATTATGAAGTTAACTATTGCTATGATGGTATTGATGTGATATATTCCTCCTACATGGTGTGAAGGTGACAGTGTGCATGCTATGTTAGTACTTGGTTTAGTCGTGTTGATCTTTCATGCACTCTAAGGTTATTTAAATATGAACACTGAATTGTGGAGCTTGTTAACTCCGGCATTGAGGGTTCGTGTAATCCTACGCAATGTGTTCATCATCCAACAAGAGAGTGTAGAGTATGCATTTATCTATTCTGTTATGTGATCAAAGTTGAGAGTGTCCACTAGTGAAAGTCTAATCCCTAGGCCTTGTTCCTAAATACTGCTATCGCTGCTTGTCTACTGTTTTACTGTGTTACTACTGCTGCATTACTACTGCTGCGTTACTACTGCTCATACTTATTCATACCACCTGTATTTCACTATCTCTTCGCCGAACTAGTGCACCTATTAGGTGTGTTGGGGACACAAGAGACTTCTTGCTTTGTGGTTGCAGGGTTGCATGAGAGGGATATCTTTGACCTCTTCCTCCCCGAGTTCGATAAACCTTGGGTGATCCACTTAAGGGAAACTTGCTGCTGTTCTACAAACCTCTGCTCTTGGAGGCCCAACACTGTCTACAAGAATAGAAGCACCCGTAGACATCAAGCTATTTTCTGGCGCCGTTGCCGGGGAGGAAAGGTAAAAGATACTCACACTCCGGATCTCAGCTACTAAGCTATTTTCTCCGTTGTAAGTACTCAAAGCTACTTCCTTTAGATCCTGCAATTGCATCTTTTTGTTTCTTGTTTACACTAGTTTGGCATAATGGACAACAGTGAGCTTCTTATTCTATTTCCTGATTTAAGACATGGATGGTTTGATCCGAAAATTAAAAAACCCATGGAACATGTTAGCATGAATACTTTGAATACCATTGTTGCTAATGATATGGAAAATTCTAAGCTTGGGGAAGCTGGTTTTGATGAGCATGATCTTTTTAATCCACCAAGCATTGAGGAGGAAATTTACTTTGATGATACTTTGCCTCCTATTTATGATGATTATAATGATAGTGGTCTTTTGGTGCCACCTACTATGGAGAGTAAATTTTGTTGTGATTATACTATGCCTCCTATATATGATGATGAGAATAATAATGATAGCTACTTTGTTGAATTTGGTCCCACTACAACTAATAAAATTGATTATGCTTATGTTGGGAGTAGTAATAATTTTATGCATGAGACTCATGATAAGAATGCTTTATGTGATAGTTATATTGTTGAGTTTGCTCATGATGCTACTGAAAGTTATTATGAGAGAGGAAAATATGGTTGTAGAAATTTTCATGTTACTAAAATGCCTCTCTATGTGCTGAAATTTTTGAAGCTACACTTGTTTTATCTTCCTATGCTTGTTACTTTGCTCTTCATGAACTTGTTTATTTACAAGATTCCTATGCATTGCGAGTGCATCATTAAAACTGCTGAGCCCATCTTAATGGCTATAAAGAAAGAACTTCTTGGGAGATAACCCATGTGTTTATTTTGCTACAGTACCTCTATTTTATATTTGAGTCTTGGAAGTTGTTTACTACTGTAGCAACCTCTCCTTATCTTAGTTTTATGTTTTGTTGTGCCAAGTAAAGTCTTTGATAGTAAAGTGAATACTAGATTTGGATTACTGCGCAGTTTCAGATTTCTTTGCTGTCACGAATTTCGACCTGCCTCCCTATAGGTAGCTCAGAAAATTAAGCCAATTTACGTGCGTGATCCTCAGATATGTACGCAACTTTCATTCAATTTGGGCATTTTCATTTGAGCAAGTCTGGTGCCTCAATAAAAGCCATCTTTACGGACTGTTCTGTTTTGACAGATTCTGCCTTTTATTTCGCATTGCCTCTTTTGCTATGTTGGATGAATTTATTTGATCCATTAATGTCCGAGTAGCTTTATGCAATGTCCGGAAGTTTTAAGAATGATTGTGTCACCTCTGAACATGTTAATTTTTATTGTCCACTAACCCTCTAATGAGTTGTTTCGAGTTTGGTGTGGAGGAAGTTTTCAAGGATCAAGAGAGGAGAATGATGCAATATGATCAAGGAGAGTGAAAGCTCTAAGCTTGAGGATGCCCCGGTGGTTCACCCCTGCATATTTCAAGAAGACTCAAGCGTCTAAGCTTGGGGATGCCCAAGGCATCCCCTTCTTCATCGACAACATTATCAGGTTCCTCCCCTGAAACTATATTTTTATTCCATCACAGCTTATGTACTTTACTTGGAGCGTCTATTTGTTTGTTTCTATTTTTGTTTTTGTTTGAATAAAATGGATCCTAGCATTCACTGTATGGGAGAGCGACACGCTCCGCTGTTGCATATGGACAAGTATGTCCTTAGGCTTTACTCATAATAATCATGGCGAAGTTTCTTCTTCGTTATATTGTTATATGGTTGGAATTGGGAAATGCTACATGTAGTAATTCTAAAATGTCTTGAATAATTTGATATTTGGCAATTGTTGTGCTCATGTTTAAGCTCTTGCATCATATACTTTGCACCCATTAATGAAGAAACATCTAGAGCTTGCTAATTTGGTTTGCATATTTGGTTTCTCTAAAGTCTAGATAATTTCTAGTATTGAGTTTTGAACAACAAGGAAGACGGTGTAGAGTCTTATAATGTTTACAATGTGTCTTTTATGTGAGTTTTGTTGCACCGGTTCATCCTTGTGTTTGTTTCAAATAACCTTGCTAGCCTAAGCCTTGTATCGAGAGGGAATACTTCTCATGCATCCAAAATCCTTGAGCCAACCACTATGCCATTTGTGTCCACCATACCTACCTACTACATGGTATTTCTCCGCCATTCCAAAGTAAATTGCTTGAGTGCTACCTTTAAATAATTCAAAATTTATCACCTCCGATTTGTGTCAATGTTTTATAGCTCATGAGGAAGTACGTGGTGTTTTATCTTTCGATCTTGTCATTTACTTCGACGGACTTTCACAATGGACTAGTGGCTTCATCCGCTTATCCAATAATTTTGCAAAAAGAGCTGGCAATGGGGTTCCCGGCCCCGATTAATTAACTTGCATTAATAATTCTCTTCACATGTTTTGCTCTGATTCATCAGTAAGCAACTTAATTTTGAAAATAGACACTCCTTCATGGTATGTGATTGTTGGAAGGCACCCGAGGATTCGGTTAGCCATGGCTTGTGTAAGCAAAAGGTTGGGAGGAGTGTCATCCATAAATAATGAAACTAAAGTACATGTGTAAACAAAAGAGAAGAGGGATGATCTACCTTGCTTGGTAGAGATAACGTCCTTCATGGGAGCCGCTCTTGAAAGTCTGGTTGATAAGGTAGTTAGAGTGCCCACTACCATTCGTTGACAACAACAAACACCTCTCAAAACTTTACTTTTATGCTCTCTTTATGTTTTCAAAACGAAAGCTCTAGCACAAATATAGCAATCGATGCTTTCCTCTTTGAAAGACCTTTCTTTTACTTTTATGTTGAGTCAGTTCACCTATTTCTCTCCACCTCAAGAAGCAAACACTTGTGTGAACTGTGCATTGATTCCTACATACTTGCATATTGCACTTGTTATATTGCTTTGCATTGACAAACTATCATTGTGATATACATGTTACAAGTTGAAAGCAACCGCTGAAACTTAATCTTCCATTGTGTTGCTTGAATGCCGTTACTATGAATTTATTGCTTTATGAGTTAACTCTTATGCAAGACTTATTGATGCCTGTCTTGAAAGTGCTATTCATGAAAAGTCATTGCTTTATGATTCAGTTGTTTACTCATGTCCTTACCATTGTTTTGATCGCTGCATTCATTACATAAGTTTACAATATGATCAAGTTTATGATGGCATGTCACTCCAGAAATTATCTTTGTTCTCGTTTACCTGCTCGGGACGAGCAGGAACTAAGCTTGGGGATGCTGATACGTCTCCGACGTATCGATAATTTCTTATGTTCCATGCCACATTATTGATGATATCTACATGTTTTGTACACATTATATGTCATATTTATGCATTTTCTGGAACTAACCTATTAACAAGATGCCAAAGTGCCAGTTCCTGTTTTCTGCTGTTTTTGGTTTCAGAAATCCTAGTAACGAAATATTCTCGGAATTGGACGAAATCAACGCCCAGGTTCCTATTTTTCCCGGAAGCATCCAGAACACCCGAGAGTCGCCAGAGGGGGGCCACACAGGCCCCAGATGATAGGCCGGCGCGGCCCAGGCCATGGCCGCGCCGCCTTATGGTGTCGTCGCCCCTTCGACCTTCTGACGCCGCCTCTTCGCCTATATAAAGGTCCCAGACCTAAAACCTCGATACGAAAAAACCACGGTACGAGAAACCTTCCTGAGCCGCCGCCATCGCGAAGCCAAGATCTGGGGGACAGGAGTCTCTGTTCCGGCACGCCCCCGGACGGGGAAGTGCCCCGGAAGGCTCCTCCATCGACACCACCGCCATCTCCATCAACGCTGCTTGTCTCCCATGAGGAGGGAGTAGTTCTCCATCGAGGCTCGGGGCTGTACCGGTAGCTATGTGGTTCATCTCTCTCCTATGTACTTCAATACAATAATCTCATGAGCTGCCTTACATGATTGAGATTCATATGATGATGCTTGTAATCTAGATGTCATTATGCTAGTCAAGTGGGTTTTACTTATATGATCTCCGGAGACTCCTTGTCCCACGTGTGTAAAGGTGACAGGGTGTGCACCGTGTGGGTCTCTTAGGCTATATTTCACAGAATACTTATTCACTGTTATGAATGGCATAGTGAAGTGCTTATTTATATACCTTTATGATTGCAATGTGTTTTGTATCACAATTTATCTATGTGCTACTCTAGTGATGTTATTAAAGTAGTTTTATTCCTCCTGCACGGTGTAATGGTGACAATGTGTGCATCCGTGTTAGTACTTGGTGTAGGCTATGATTGTGATCTCTTGTAGATTATGAAGTTAACTATTGCTATGATAGTATTGATGTGATCTATTCCTCCTACATGGTGTGAAGGTGACAGTGTGCATGCTATGTTAGTACTTGGTTTAGTCGTGTTGATCTTTCATGCACTCTAAGGTTATTTAAATATGAACATTGAATTGTGGAGCTTGTTAACTCCGGCATTGAGGGTTCGTGTAATCCTACGCAATGTGTTCATCATCCAACAAGAGAGTGTAGAGTATGCATTTATCTATTATGTTATGTGATGAAAGTTGAGAGTGTCCACTAGTGAAAGTCTAATCCCTAGGCCTTGTTCCTAAATATCGCTATCGCCGCTTGTCTACTCGTTTTTCTCGTGTTACTACTGTCTGCATTACTATCGTCATGCGTTACTACCGCTCATACTTATTCATACCACCTCGTATTTCACTATCTCTTCGCCGAACTAGTGCACCTATTAGGTGTGTTGGGGACACAAGAGACTTCTTGCTTTGTGGTTGCGGGGTTGCATGAGAGGGATATCTTTGACCTCTTCCTCCCTGAGTTCGATAAACCTTGGGTGATCCACTTAAGGGAAACTTGCTGCTGTTCTACAAACCTCTGCTCTTGGAGGCCCAACACTGTCTACAAGAATAGAAGCACCTGTAGACATCATTCGTCGGATTGCCGCGATGGACATCGACGATGAGATGATGGTGTAGTTGTTCACGGAGAAGCAGAACGCTGAGGCTGTCCGGCGGCAACAGCAGCAGCTGATTCTGACGAGCTTGCTCCGCGTTCACCAGCCTTTGTTCACCATGCCTCGACGCAGCGGCTCAAATATAGGCAAGATGAGGAACATCAACCGACATCGTCAAACCGGCGCAATGCTGCTTGATGCTGACTATTTCAACGATGATGCGACTCATTCGCCGAAGAAATTTCGGCGCCGGTTTAGGATGAACAAGGATCTGTTCATGAAAATTGTCTATGGCGTCAAGTAGTACGATGACTACTTCATGTCCAAGCAAGATTGCATAGGTTTGTGGGGCTTCACCTCTATTCAGAATTGGACTGCTGCAATGCACTGTTTTTCATACGGAGCTCCTCCAGATACATCCAATGACTACATACGGATGGCGGAGTTGACATGTTCACAAACTCTCTACATGTTTTACCAAGCCTACATAGTTGTGTTTGCTAAAGACTATTTGAGAGCACCAAGGACAGACGATACAACTCGGATCCTAGAAAAAATGCAGCAAGTGGGTTTTTTCTGGGATGCTCGAAAGCATTGAATGTATGCATTGGGCTGGAAGAATTACCCTTTTTGTTGGCAGGGGATCTACAAGGGCATACTAGTGAGTGCAGTGTCATTTTGAGGCGGTGGTATACCATGTTCTCTGGATTTGGCATGCATTTTTTGGCATGGCATGAACAACCAATGATATCAATGTGCTGCAGCGCTCTCCGGTGAACTTTGAGGTAAACGGACACGCATACAACAAGGGGAACTATCTAGTTGATGGTATCTACCCCAGGTATGCTACATTTGTGAAGAAAATTCCATCTCTAGCTTCGGAGATGGACGCTTATTTTGCAACATGTCAGGAAGCAGATCACAAGGATGTTGAGCATGCTTTTAGGGTGCTTCAGCAGCGTTTTGCCGTTGTCAGGTACCCATCTCTCAATTTGTCCGAGTCTCAGATGTCGGAGGTGATGAACGCATGTGTGATTATGCATAATATGATCATTGAGAGAGAGCACGACGAATCTGTGCATGATGATCAACCATTTAATTATCAAGAGCCTCTTGCTGAGGTAGAGCATGTACCCCAAGAATTTATCGCTTTTCTTCACATGCATCATGAAATTCGAGATGAAGGTGTTCATGATCAACTTCAGACGGATCTAGCTGCGCATTTGTGGGCGAGGAGAGGAGCCGCCAACAATGCATGATCTAATTTATATTTATTTGATTGTATGAATAATTTAATTTCCATTTGTTTGATTGTATGAATAATTTAATTTCCATTTATTTGATTGTATGCATAATTTAAGTACTATTTGTGTGATTGTATGAATAATTTAATATAGTATGAATAAAATGTGATTGATATGTTGTTCCAAAATATTGTAAAAAGAAAAAAAATTGGGGGCCACCATATAGGGAGCGCCGGTGTGAGAACAACGTCCCCAAATAGAGGATGAACTGTCAACGCCCCCATACAGCAGTGACAACGCCCCTACCGGCAACTATTTGGGATGCACCGGTGGAGATGCTCTTACCGTCCATGTTTGTCTTTGTCTAAAAACCCATATACACCTGACGGGCTTGCAATTTTGGGTAAGTCAACCAAAGTTCACACTTGGTTTTTCTTTCATGAATTCTATTTCACATTCCACGGCCCTACGCCATTTCCCGGAGGTAGAGCTCATCATTGCTTACTCATAATTGTACGCTCGTTGTCCTTATTATCCAACCGCAACATCGATTGATGCAAAGGCAGGGGTTCACCCCGTATCGAAAAATTATCCAACCGCAATATCTTCATGAATCCTGACGGGCTCGTACCGTTCGAAAACGTTACGTGGCCGTGATGGCCTACGAATTTTGGTTGGAGTTCTGACTAGAGCTTCATGATCATAATCATTGATACCTTTGATCTTATTTTATTTAATTCAAATATATCATCTCGTAGTCCAAAGTCGAAAGCAGAGAGATGGTTTCACGATTCGTATAGCATGGAGACATTGTGTTAGTTATACTATTTTTCATACTCTGATGGATAGAAAGATAATGAAATGAGTCAGAGCTGACAGCAACAAAATTCTTTAGAGCCACCAAACTTTTATTTGGAAAGATGAAGGAGGGTACTTTCTGTGAAATTCACCTTAGTCATTACCCTCTGTCAGCTTTTCAAATAAGGTTTGGTGGTTTGAAAGAAGTTTGTTGCTTTCGAGACCCTGATTCATTTGTTTGTCTTCCTCTTCATCATATATGAATAAACTAGACTCAACTAGCACAATGTTGCTCCAGCCATGCTATATGAATCGTGGAAATATTTCTCCTATATGAATCGTGGAAATATTTCTCCTATTTACTAATTCAACCTCAATATGCTAATTATCTAACCTAGAGAAACTAACAAATCAATTAAATGTTCTTTTATGTGTTTAAACTTGAAACTACTATGCATCACATCTGTATATTTATCTCTCTACCATTATATAATTGGCTCATTATAAGAGATGAGGCTATTGTTTCCTTTTATTCGCATCCGCTCCGAGTTGAGAAAACACGTGTTTGTATTCGAGTAATATTCGCTTTGAATTTGTATCCGGCAACATTCATATTCGCATCCGTATTCGTTTTAAAAATATGCAAACAGATATGGGAAGGACACTATCCGATCCGCATCCAATCCGTATCCGATCCGTTTCCACCCCTAGCCTTGAGTGTCCGTGCTTCACTTGTGCGTAAGAGTTTCACCTCTTTCAAGCGTAAATTCGCCTACTACTCCATTATGTGCCATGGCATGAGCATGTGTGGTAAAAAACAACGACATAGGTCAACGACATAAGGTTTGTATTTC
>NC_061513.1:31558059-31609447 GCF_022539505.1 Lolium rigidum | reverse complement strand
TAACTTCCGCATAGATATAGTCTTTGGCGTTTTTATGTTTTATGTAACCCTTGTACCAATTTAGTGGACCTTTCATTTGTCGAGGTAGATCCTCTTCTCGCGCGAGCTCGATGAGAGGGCCATTCTTCACATATGTAAATACTGCGTCCTTCATTGGCGCCTCATCAAGGCCTAACGAGTGCACGAAGAGTGATACCTAAGTCGTCAGCAGCTTGCTCTGGCACTCGCTACGGTCAATCCATGTGCTGCCGCAGCTGCTATGATATCGGGGGCATCCGGACGGCGGCTTGCACTATGGCTAAAGGCGATCGATTGTTTACTTTGTTCCCGAGCTGGGCAACTTCTTTCCCCCTTTCTAATTTTGTCTCGGTCCTCGTCCTCCAAGGCTTTCTTCTCCGCCAACTCTTGGTTCCTCTTGAGCAACGAGTGCTTGCCTACGAAGTTCACGTAAATAGTCGTCGGAGCAGATTCTTCGCGGCTTGGGACGGTGTGTTCAAAAATGACTTAGCCCACTGCTTTTGCTTGTCGAATATAATGCGCTTGGGCTCAGCCCTCTCTTTTCTTCTTGCACTCCTCCTTCCATTTCTCATGCCGAGCAGCCCACGGCCGCTGCATTTTCCTCGACACTAAGTTCCCAAGGCCTCGGGATGAGAGGCTTCAGGTGATGGCTCTGGTATCTTTGTGGTTCTAGGTACATAAGGGTCCAGGTTAATAACCCAGGACTGCTTCGCCTTCTTCGCGTGAGGTGGATTGGGGGCGGTACCGGTAGTCCGATCACCCGGCCGGACGGGGATCAGGGGGCGCGCCGGCTGACGTGAATGAGGTGTATTAGGTGAAGCACCACCGCCACCGTCACCGCCACCGCCACCGTCCACCGCCATCCGCCACCACCACCACCGTACGGGGGTGGACTTGTTGTACGCCTCGCTACAGAAACTTGATAAATTTCTTCTGCCATAGAATGGACCGGCGCTTGACATCTCCAAGTCTTTTCACCCCTTCAGGTGTAGCAATGTCAATGTCCAGGTCCTCAAACCCTTGGACTATCTCCTCCACCGTGACACGAGCATAGCCATCTTGAATGGGGTTGTTGTGGTGGAGTGCTCCAGGTGGTAAAGCACCGCCGATGGCTACCTTCATGGACATGTTCCCGATAGGATAATACGAGATGACATGCTTTCATCTCCTTTATATCGTCCACGGGGTAGCGAGGAGGCTCCGGTGCGGTAATTTCGACCACCAGCAGGCTCCGGTGCAGTAATTTCTATCGTCGGTGCACCAGCCGGTGAGGCCTCCGTGGAAGCCACGCTGCTTCTTCTCCGCTGCGGCTTCCGAGATCCATTGGATGATCTTCATGCTGCGCCGAGCTGCCTCTCTTCGGCTACTAGTACACTCCACGGTTTTCTTCATCACATCCATTTCCGTTACCAATCTGCGCCACAACATCTTTTTCCCGATCCATCTTTCTCTTACGGCTTACGTAACCGTACGGGTCATCGTTCTGGGAACCCTATTTTCCACTGAATGTGCCCCATGCCTCGTACACGTCCTCCGTGTTCGGGATTCCTGAGGGCTTTTGTCGGGCGTCGTTCTCTCTCGTTGAACTTGATCCTCCCCTCTTGAGCATCCCTCATTGCCTCAATAAGCTTTTGGGTGGGTGTAATTATTTTGCCCTGGTAAACACACTCCCCTGTCTCCGGGTTCAGCGATCCCCCATGCCCGTACCACCAGCTTTTGGCCCTTGGGTCCCATCCCTCCAGTACCTGGACGGATTCCTCGCGCCCTCAGCTCGTTCTCCATCTTCTCCCACCTAGGCTGCCAAAAGCGATACCCTCCTGGCCCCATTTTATGATTGTACTCCTTCTTGGCCGCATTTTCCTTATTTTTTTCGATAGTTCAAGGAACTGCTCCGATTTCTTTTGCTTCACAAATTCTGGCCAATCATGTTGCAGTTTCTCATATTGTCCTTTGAAATCCGGAGTCTTGCCATGGTTGACAAAGTCATGGGCTAGATTTTGCTTGTATTTTCGGAATGCGTTGGCCATCCTAGAAAGAGCGAACTGTTTGACTAGCTTGCGCCTCTTCTTGTTTTCCGCAATCTTGTTACCCTCCTCATCGTATTTGCGGTATTCGGAGGTAGAACGAAATGTTCCATAAGCTTTTGAAGCAATCTTTTTTTGTTCTCTTATCGACAAAAGTGAAACCAACACGTGCCTTCTTTGGCTCATTCCACTCCTGGAGGATGATCGAGACGTTGTCTCTAACAACGGCTCCGCATTGGCCGACAAACTTGGTGGCGTTCTTGCTGGGCTCCGGACGGCACTGCCGGTTGCTTCGTCGACAACATCGATGGTGCATCTTTCTCCTGCTTTCATCGTCTTGGTTGCGCCACGCTTTGACGACGTCGTACTCGATTTTTCGACGATCCGGCCGAGGGCTAAAATAAGAAAGAGAGTGCGCGCGTTAGTACACACACATTTATTCAAATCGAGTTAGTTGTATCACCGGACGCTCAATATGTATATATATATACCTCGGCGCCAGGAGGTGGTTGCTACTTCCAATTGAAGATCGTCGTTTATCGACGTTTCTTCGGCATCATCTTCGTCGACGGTGCCCTTCATCTTCACCCTCAAGGTTCCAGATAAGAAGAGATATCATCTTCTTCTTCTCCGGTCGGCACATATGGAATATCGCCTTTTATGATGCCGAACATATGGTCTTCAGCGTCCGGATCATAGTTGTCCAGAATCGGGTCAGCTCTATCGTCCGCCATATGTCAGTCCTGAAAACATGTAGTCAAAACAAATTAATTGTGTATATGCCAGCATTATCACATCTCTTCTACATATAAAGAGAGAGGGCGACGAGGGAGGCGAGAGGGGGGACGCGTGTATTAGATGTGTATATGCGGACGATCGACCTCGCCTCGCATGCAGTGACCGCGTGACCGAGAGACCGGTGGCGGTGGCGGTGTCGGTGTATATGCAGGAGAGGAGGCGGAGTGGCGCGCTATGGCTCGACGCACTGCTGGGTTGGCGGCGGCTCGATTTGGGGATGAGATTGCCGGGCCAGAAAAAAAAGATGGAGGGGAAGACGGTGACGTAGGTGGGACCAAACGGGGGGAGGCACGGACGAAGTTTTCCTTAGCGTTTTCTTTACACAATCTTTTAGTTTTTTCACAATCTTTTTTAAGTCAAATTTTAGTTTTCTTTACACAATCTTTTTTTAAGTCAAATTTTAGTGTACAATTTTAATTAACAAAATGTGAGATAATTAATAAAAACCAAAAAAACTAAAAAAAGGGGCCGGCGCCGGCCACGGCCCTTCGTCGATCTCGCCGGCACCGGAGACGAGACGAACGACCGGGCGGCCGGGCGCGCGACAACGACGCGGCGAGGACGACGCGGCGACGACGTCGACGACGGCACGAGGACGACGGCGATTTAGTCGCGATTTCTTTTAAGTTACAAATTTTTAGTTACAATTTAAATTACAAATTTTAGTTACACTTTTAATTACAAAGTTTAGTTACAATTTAAATTACATGTTTAGTTACACTTTAATTACAAATTTCCGTTACAATTTTAGTTAAAAAAAAACTAAAAAAATCCTCTCTCCTCTCTCTTCTCTCTCCTCTCCCTCTCTCTGTGTGTGTTAGACGACGGGCGGGCGTGCGCCGGCGCCGCCGCGGCCATCCATGGGCCGGCCGAGGGAAGGAGCGCGCGCGCGGGCGGCGAACGGTGGCCCGAGCCGGGATCGAGGCGCGGCGGTGAGCGGCCGTGGCCGTGGAGGGCACGGCGGCGAACGGTGGCCTGCAGGGAGGGCGCGGCGGGGAGGGCGCGGCGGCGAAGTGGCCGGCCAGATCGAGGGAGGCGCGCAGGCGGCCGGTACGTGGAGGGGCGGCGAGAGAAGGAAAGGGGCCGGGGGCCGGCGAGACGAACGGCGGTGGCTCTCCTCCGGCGGCGGCGTGGCTCCTCCGGCGGTGGCGTTGTCGAGGGCGATGCGGCGGCGTCGAGGGCGACGGCGGCAGACCTTCGGGGCGCGCGAGATCGATGTGGAGACGGCGAATTCGAAGAGTGGAAGAAGATGAAGTGGGGGCGCACGTCGCGTGAGTATTTATACTCGACGGCCTTTAGTCGCGGTTCGGGACACAAACCGCGACTAAAGGTTACCCTTTAGTCGCGGTTGGTGTGCCCAACGCGACTAAAAGCTATTTTCGCCCGTTTTTGCGTTTCCGCGGAAACGACCTTTAGTCGCGGTTGGGGATACCAACGCGACTAAAGGTGCTTTTCAGATTCATTTCAATTTAAAATCTTAAAAATACAAATATTATATCAAAAAATTTAGAAAAATAAAACTAATTCATTTCAAAATCTTAAAAATATAAATAATATATCAAAAAATTCAGAAAAATAAAACTAATTCAATTCAAAATGTTTAAAATACATATAATATATCAAAAAATTCATAAAAATAAAACTAATTCAATTCAAAATCTTAAAAATACAAATAATATATCAAAAAATTCAGAAAAATAAAACTAATTCAATTCAAAATTTTAAAAATACAAATTATATATCAAAAAAATCAGAAAAATAAAACTAATTCATTTCAATATGTTAAAAATACAAATAATATATCAAAAAATTAAGAAAAATAAAACTAATTCAATTCAAAATGTTTAAAATACATATAATATATCAAAAAATTCATAAAAATAAAACTAATTCAATTCAAAATGTTTAAAATACATATAATATATCAAAAAATTAAGAAAAATAAAACTAATTCAATTCAAAATGTTTAAAATACATATAATATATCAAAAAATTCATAAAAATAAAACTAATTCAATTCAAAATCTTAAAAATACAAATAATATATCAAAAAATTCAGAAAAATAAAACTAATTCAATTCAAAATTTTAAAAATACAAATTATAAAAAATTCATAAAAATAAAACTAATTCAATTCAAAAGTTCGTTGGCCCCCTCTTCCCGCCTCTTTCCGTCGACCCCTCTTCCCTCCTCGTCTTCCCGCCATTTCTTCCCTGTCTTCCCGCCTCTTTCTTCCCGCCAATTGTTTCCCGCCAATTTCTTCCGGCCTCTTTCTTCCCGCCAATTTTTTCCCGCCAATTTCTTCCCGCCACTTTCTCCCCGCCTCTTTCTTCCCGCCTCATGTCTTCCCGCTCCCATTTTTCCCGCCATTTGTCACTACATATAGGTAGCCGGCTTGGCCAGCATCACATCTCTACAATCTCTCATCACTCTCTCATGGCTTCCACCGTACCCACTCTAACCTACCGGCGAGGTGGAGGAGCTTTGCGCCTCGAACTACCCTTGCCCTCCGGGCTACGCGTCCCTGCGGCTGGAGCCTAAGCGCGGCGGCGTGCCGGTCCCTCCCGTCCCTCGGGGTGCGCGCGCGCGGGCGGCCATCACGAACCACTACTACCTCGACCTCACGCCGGAGCAGCGGATGAATCCCCGCGGCATCCCGATAACCAGCATACTTGGGACGCCTTCTTCATCAATCGGCGTGAGAGGGCGCTCGCCGGAGTATGAGGAGGACGGTCCGCCTCCCGGAAACTTCCACGAGGCCGGCGCGTCGGCTATGGTGGTACGGCCGGACTCTGCGGAGCGTCATGGACTACATCACGGCCGCGATATCCCCCGCTGCGCTACCCTCGGTTCGAGCCACGAGCGCCGCCCGACGACAGCGACGACAAGCAGGCGACGACGACGCCGGCAACTTAGAAGGCGACGACTACCGGTACAACGGCGGCGGCTATGAAGACTACGAGTATGCATATTATACGCCTAGGCGGGAGTATGACTAAATCACTCCAAATTTCATGTATGCAGGAGTATGACTTAGTCACTCCAAATTTCCTATATGCAGGAGTATGACTTAGTCACTCCAAATTTCATGTATGCAGGGAGTATGACTTAGTCACTCCAAATTTCATGTATCATCGATGCTATCTCGAGTCAATTGAATCATTCGAAAATGGACACCAACCACATCACGGGTAATATAATTCACATGATTCATTCAACAAAGTTTGGTACAATAAATTATTACACATCATTTCTTCCCTTGTGTCCCTGCTTGCTTACGATTGTGCCGTATCCATGGAGCATCCTCATCATTTAACTTAATGCTTGGGTCGGTGTTCACTTTGAAGGGCGGAATTTCAGCAAACATATTATAATCTTCTGACATGTCTGTCTTGTCCTCCACTCCCACGATGTTTCTTTTCCCTGAAAGAACAATGTGGCGCTTTGGATCATCGCATGATGTATCGATCGTTTTCTTATCTTTCCGTTTCCTCGGTTTGCTACTCATGTCCTTCACATAGAAAACCTGAGCGACATCTTTCGCTAGGACGAATGGTTCGTCAAGATAACCAAGATTGTTGAAATCCACCATTGTCATTCCGTATTGCTGGTCCACCTTTACCCCACCTCCCGTTAGCTTGAACCATTTGCACGGAACAAAGGGACCCTAAAGGAGGGTCCATAGTCAAGTTCCCATATCTCCTCTATGTAACCATAATATGTGATCTTTTGCCCATTCTCGGTTGCTTGCATCAAAGCGGACACCACTTGTTTTGGTTGGTGCTCTTTTTATCTTGGGCGATCGTGTAAAATGTATTCCCATTTATCTCGTACCCTTGGAAAGTCGTTATAGTCGAAGATGGTGTCTTGGCCAACATGTACAGCTGATCTACAACCTTATTGTCACTCATTAAATGTTTTCTCAACCAAGCTGCCGAAAGTCTCCATGTGGGCCTTCCTAATCCGAGATTCGGGCTTCCCGGGGTTGTCCGAGCGTAAAATATTCTTGTGTTTCTCAAAGTACGGAGCCACCAAGCTGGAATTGGTCGAAGCCGTGTGGTGTGCTTCGATCGGAGAATGGCCGTCCATACATATCATTGATTTCCTTCCGATCGTGCCTTTTCCACTTAGTCTCCCCTCGTGCCGCGATTGAGGAAGACCAATCGGCTTAAGGTCAGGAACAAAGTCAACACAAAACTCAATTACCTTTTCATTTCCATAGCCCTTGGCGATGCTTCCTTCTGACCTAGCACGGTTACGAACATATTTCTTTAATACTCCCATGAACCTCTCGAAGGGGAACATATTGTGTAGAAATACAGGACCGAGAATGGAAATCTCATCGACTAGGTGAACCAGGAGGTGCGTCATAATATTGAAGAAGGATGGCGGGAACACCAACTCGAAACTGACAAGACATTGGATCACATCGTTCTGTAACCGTGGTAGAACTTCTGGATTGATTACCTTCTGAGAGATTGCATTGAGGAATGCACATAGCTTCACAATGGCTACTCGAACATTTTCCGACAGAGCCCCTCAAAGCAATCGGAAGCAATTGCGTCATAATCACGTGGCGGTCGTGAGACTTCAGGTTTTGGAACTTTTTCTCCGCCATGTTTATTATTCCCTTTATATTGGACGAGAATCCCGACGGGACCTTCATACTGCTCGGGCATTCAAAAAAGATGACCTTCTCTTCTTTGGTCGGAGCGTAGGCTGGCACGACCACGAAACCGTTCCGGATGCCGGTCATCGGGGTCTTTCAAACTTTGCTGAGTCCTGCCGTGCTTCCTTTGTATCATTTGACTTCCCATACACGCCCAAGAAGCTTAGGATGTTCACGCAAATATTCTTCGTAACGTGCATCATGTCGATTGCGGAGCGGACTTCTAGGACTTTCCAATATTCTAGCTCCCGAATATAGATTTCTTCTTCCACATGGCTACGTGCCCGTCAGCTCCCTTCGGAACTGATTGTCCGCCGGGACCCTTTCCAAAGATGACTTTCAAACCCTTGACCATATCAAATACCTCAAGCACCGAGTGTGTTCCGCGAGGCTTCGGCCGGTGATCTGCCTTGCCGTTGTAATGCTTGCCTTTCTTTCATCTGGATGACCTTTCGGAAGAAATCGACGATGCCCAAGGTACACGTTCTTCTTACAATTTGGCAAATGTACACTTTCAGTCTTATGTAAGCAGTGCGTGCATGCATTGTATCCCTTATTTGACAGTCCCGAAAGGTTACTAAGAGCAGGCCAATCGTTGATGGTTACGAAAAGCAACGCTCGTAGGTCAAATTCCTCTTCTTTGTGCTCATCCCACACACGGACACCAGGTCTGCCCCACAGCTGTAAAAGTTCATCAACTAATGGCCTTAGGTACACATCGATGTCGTTGCCGGGTTGCTTCGGACCTTGGATGAGCACCGGCATCATAATGAACTTCCGCTTCATGCACAACCAAGGAGGAAGGTTGTAGATGCATAGAGTCACGGGCCGGGTACTATGGCTGGAGCTCTGCTCGCCAAAAGGATTCATGCCATCCGTACTTAGACCAAATCTTATGTTCCTTGCGTCGACTGCAAAATCTTTGAACTCTCTGTCGATCTTTCTCCATTGTGTTCCATCTGCGGGGTGTCTCAACTCCCCGTCCGACTTACGGTCCTCTTTGTGCCATCGCAACAACTTGGCATGCTCTTTGTTCCCGAACGGACGTTTCAACCGTGGTATTATAGGAGCATACCACATCACCTTGGCGGGAACCCTCTTCCTGGGTTTCGGCCCTCAACATCGTCACCGGGGTCATCGCCTCGATCTTATAACGCAATGCGATGCATACCGGGCATTCATTCAAATTCTCGTATTCACCGCGGTAGAGGATGCGATCGTTGATGCATGCATGTATCTTCGTAACCTCTAAACCTAGAGGGCAGACAACCTTCTTTGCTTCGTACGTAGTGGCGGGCAACTCGTTATTCTTTGGAAACATATTCTTCAACATTTTCAGCAAGTTTTCAAATGCCGAGTCAGCTACACCTGCCTATGCCTTCCATCTCAGCAAATCCAGTGTGCAGCCCAGACTTTTCGGACCATCATCGCATCCGGGTACAGCGCCTTCCTGTGATCCTCTAACATGCGATCCAAATTCTCCCTCTCTTTTTCAGTTTCGCAGCGTCTCCGTGCATCGAGCAATGGTCCGACCAAGATCATCAACGGGATCATCACGTGCCTCTTCTTCACCTTCCCCTTCACCTTCCCCTTCACCTTCAAGCATCCTCCATGAAAGTATCACCGAAATGAGCAAGATAGCTTTCATCATTGAAATCATCCCCTTCTTCATCTTCTTCCATTATAACCCCTCTTTCTCCATGCTTGGTCCAACAATTATAGCTTGGCATGAAACCGTGCCGAAGCGGATGCATGTGAACATCTCTTGAGGAAGAGTAACCATTCCGATTCTTACATTTAACACATGGACGAGATAACAAAACCCCCTGCTTGTTCGCATTGGCCACTACGAGGAAATCTTTCAAACCCGCACCGAACTCGCCGGAGAGTCGGTTACCGTACATCCATTGTCGATTCATCCGCATTATTATAATATAAAATATATAATTAACCATCATGCATTTGTTAAACTAACTAGCTACAAACAATATAAATTAAACAATGAACTACACACACATGCACATTTTATCAACGACACATCAAAGGTTCAAGTTGCTAACCGCGATCGAGGAGGAAAAAATAAATGAGAAAGCTCAAGTGTGGCTCCAACACTTCATATCATGTTTGTTTCATGCTCTTGGGGCATTTCATCAAACACCTTATGTGCATAAGAGGAACCAAAAGCAAACCTAACACCCACTTGTGAAGCTTGTGAAGAGAATGGCACCAAATGGCTAAGTGTTGGCTCGCTGGGTGGGTATATATAGGGAGGGGCTTTAGTCCCGGTTGGCCTGGCCAACCGCGACTAAAGGCCTTCGGGCACCTTTAGTCGCGGTTGGCCTGGCCAACCGTGACTAAAGCCCCCCACGTGCACCGGCTGGCCACCGAGCGCCCTGGACCCAGGCCTTTGGTCGCGGTTCGCCTCCCGAACCGCGACTAAAGGTACCATTAGTCGCGGTTCCTGCAGCATCGCGACTTATGGGGCTCACCCGAAGCCTGTTTTTCCACCAGTGAATGCTGCCGTGCGTGCTCTAGATTTAGGAGTTAGGACTAACTAATTTTTCAAACACTATGTTAATGGTCGATGGAAGACAAATAGTTTGTCCTGATTTTTCCCCCAAGATCATTACACAGATTATTTGGTAAGGGATAAGCATGTTTAGTCTCTCAACTGAAATGGTGGAAGTACAGATGTTGTACCGCCGGTCTGTACCACCCGCACACGGCACACGTGATTCCCCATCAAATTGCTCCACCGTAGTCCCCTGTAGCATACATGCATCATCCTGTTTCCCCATTTTCTGTGTGTCGTATCAGCTCTAAAATGGCCTAACTGGCCCACATGCCCAGAGCAAACGTGAGGACCAGAAAACGAGCTCATTTGAGCTCGGGATCAAAAACGCCATGTCCTAATTCACTCTCTTATCTCTGATTTGTAGTGACTACATTAGGCTCAGATCCATATTTTGTTCAAAGAAGCACGAGGCAATGAAAGGATTGTACACATTGTAGGGATTATGTACTCATAATGTTTTGGATGCTGTATACATTGTAAGAATACAAAGATTTTGAATCTGAACTCCCAACGCTTTGGATGCTGTATGTATTGTTAAGTAAACAGACTCTGAATCTGAACTCCTAATGCTATGGAAAAAGACACTCAAATTCATATTCGATAATTGGAGGGTCTTTCTAATTTGTCGTTTGTTCCAAAATTTAGGTAGAGGGTGTTGTTAGGGAACTTTCTCATGGTGTTACCTATTCCTCTTAGATGATTTAATTAAACAAGAAAATCGTATTTTCTTAATTACTATCATACTTGTGTCATATATACACCATCCTATTTTCTATTTCTACACTCTGACTATAGTCACCTCTTCGGAAAACATTAATGCTAAATCCATCTGCTACAAGTTGTACATCTTCTATGATAATTATTGTAAGCAAGTATAGTTAGGCTGTAATAGAATAAAGTAGAAATGAACCTATGCAAGACAGTGTGTAATATCCGGAAATTCAATTCGTCTCCCGGGTGCGTATGCTCCCTCTACCAAAAAATCATATTTCGAAGTGTTAATTTTTTTTAAGAAAACATGTTACATGTACATCTTCATAATATATGTGCGTTCGTCAAATTTCACGAAAAAAATAATATTTTGTATGGTCTATGTAAAAAAGAGAAAACTTATCTTACGAAAAACATTATTTTTAGCACTAAATTTGTCTTTTTTACACACGTCAAATGACAAGTCGATTTTTTATGAAACAACTTTATAAGCGCGTAGCACGTGAAGATGTACGTGCAAACTTTTTTTTTTCTATTTTTTCTGAAATTCAAAATGTATGTAAAATGCATTTGAAAATATAGGGAGCATACGCACCCATGTTCCAAAACACCACTCCCCAATAGATTAGCACTATATGCTGGCTCATGGTTAAGTAGGTTTTACATCCCTATATGACTACTATTAGCACTATACGCACAAGGTGTCGATGGTCATACTCGGTGCAGATGGCTAGATGTAGGGGTCGTCGGCATAGGTCCCGTTCCGCCCAGGCAGAAGAAAGCCGTTGGCAGGGTACCGTGACGACGAGGTAACAATGTTATGGCTAGAACTATGGCAATTTACCATACTAATTTTACAAAAATCATAACTAAATTATTACTCCCTCCGTTCCTTTTTAATTGACTCGAATTTAGTACAAACTTGTACTAAATCCGAGTCAATTAAAAAAGAACGGAGGGAGTATAATTCAGAAAAAACAAATAATATATCAAAATTTGCAGAAAAATAATATCTATCTTGAAAAAATGTCAAACTTGTAATATTGCAAATTATATCTCAAAAAACCTTCTCAGGAATGAGCTATCATGTTCGATATTTCATGGCTTTCACGCTGAACGACCAATACTCACTAGTAGAAACTGGGGCATTAGCACCGTTTATAAGTTCTATTTGCACCGGTTGCCCAACCGGTGCAAAGGAATCAGTACTAAAGCCTCCCCCCTTTAGCACCGGTTGACCGGTGTTAAAGGGGTTCCACGGGGCCGGCGTCATGTGCTGCGCCTAGAGGACCCTTTGACAATGGTTTGAGCCACGAACCGGTGCTAAAGGTCTGGTAAAATTTCCGCTATAAATTTTGAAAAAAAATTGAATTTTTTTTGAACTTTTTTCAGATTTTTTCATTTCTCTATTTTCGAATATTTGAATTGTTTGATGATACGTCGCAAATGTATCTATAATTTTTGATGTTCCATGCTTGTTTTACACCAATTACTATATGTTTTAAGGGACTAACCTATTAATAGTTGCAAAAGTGCACAAGTTCTTGGTTTCAACTTTGTTGTGCAGGAAATAGGCAAATATGGAAGGAAATAGCTCATTATGGTGAAATCTGGAATTTCCCGGAATCTGTCCCTGCTGAACACTTTTCAGAGATCGCTTCGAAAGTCCATCAAAACGACGTTCAATGGAAAAGTCGTAAACTACAAAGTTGTAGAGAACTTCAAACCGAACAATTTGGACATCTTATTCGTCCAGAACGGACAACGGATGCTTCCGGCAGAGCAGAATTACTGCGGAGGTTCGTGCAGTCTCGGGACTCCAAAAGTTGGTGACGTATTTGACACAAACTCCTTTCATACCTGGATATTTCGGCCCAGGCACGAGTTGTGAGGCTCATGAAGGACAGAGGGGAGTCCTAGGAAGGTTCTAGAGGTGCCCAAGAGCCCTTTCATCAAAGGGGCATCCATCCCATCGCCTAGATTGCATCTCCAACACTATATATTGATGGGAAACCCTATTTTTGGAGGCCCCCAAGCATTGTCACGAAAATCCTCCTCCTTGGCAGCAGCCAAGGAGGGGGAAACACTCATCTACACCAGCACCAACTCAAGGAAGAAGAAGGCTAAGGGGCGGCGCTCCCCATGATGCCGGCGGCTGGGAAGGAGTCCCCCGCGCCGCCGCCGGCGCCGCCCACGCCTCCGCCTCCCGGCGCTCCTCGCTGAGCCCTCCAACGTCTTCACCGCCATCTCCATCACCAACTCCTCATTGTATTCAGTGGTCCATCCTCTCACAAACCTCTGTACCGCCCTATGTAAACATGGTGTTTGATGCTATAAGTTATAATCCTATGATCTATGTCATGTTGCCATAGTTTATTTGTTTTTTGATTGATTGGTTGTTTCTCTTTGGTTCATTAAAGTTGTATGTTGATATGTTACCGTCCTTGGTGTCCATTATATTTGTGCGAGCATGGATCAAGCACCATAGGGTTGGTAGTACTTGTATACTAGAAGGGGGAAGTCCTGCCGGAGTGACAGAAACTTGAGGGCTCAAACCGGTTAGTTGCATGTATGGGAGTAAGAGGACCATAAACTTAATGCTATGGTTGGGGAAATCTTAATGCTTGCTAGTATTTATGGATGTTTGCTAGCAAGACAATCATATAGTACTTGTAATCTCGGAGGGAGAGCATGTATATTTAGCCTCTCCTACATAGAAAGCTGCATCGAAGACATTGAACCCAAGATCTTCACTAATTGATGTTGGACAAAGCCACCACTATTACCACCGCCTTTCCACACTCATGGTACTGTTAGTTTAGTTTGTTTTATTGCTGCAGCACTAATATTTATTCCATGTATTTTATTGTTCTACAAAGTCACCTCTCATACCAGTTATCGCTCTAGTTTTATTTCCTAGATATTGCAAACGCTTAGTGTGCGTAGAGTTGTATCAGTGGTTGATAGAACTTGAGAGAATGTTTATCCTACCTTTAGCTCCTCGTTGGGTTCGACACTCTTACTTATCGAAAAGGCTACACACGATCCCCTATACTTGTGGGACATCAAGACATTTTCTGGCGCCGTTGCCGGGGAGCCATAGCGTAGGTGAATATTTTCGTGTGCACTTGTTTGCTTTATCTCTAAGTAGTTTTACTTCTTGTACCTAGTTGTTCTCTATCTCTTTTATGGATAGGGAATGCGAATTACAAAAAAAATTAGTTGTACTTCTTATATAAAAAAATAAAAAAACGTTTTCAGAAAAAGAAAAGTGATTGGAAAGATGAGTAATGGTGAAGTGGGGGTCGACCTTGAACACTTGTGTTCATGCCTGCGAAACCAAAACAATTCTTTCCATGGAAGCTTTTCATTAAAAACTTGTAAATAGTGTATATAGTGTACATATCCCGCTGTAAATAGAATGTATAGATAACCCCAAATTTGTTATGCAAGTTTGTCACTATGCTGCCTAGAAAACAGATTTCCTGTGCTCCACTGTAGAAAATTTTAAAAATCACCAGAATGTGATCTTGATCTGAAATTTCTTGAGTGCATAGTAGTGCTTGCTATCTAACTTTCGTTAGTTCTGACTTTTCTGATTTGAGGTACGTAGACAGATCTAATAATTCAATCTTTACGGACTGATTCTGTTGAGACAGATTTCCTGTGATGTGCTGCAAAAATTCGTGAAAAATCTTAGTATGGCATTTTGATCTGAAATTTTTTTGTGCATAGACCTGAGGTTATGATCTGTCTTTCATTAATCATGAGTTTTTCGATTGAGCTACGTAACTATCTCATTGAGTGACATCTTTACAGAGTGTTCAGTTTTGACAGATTTCTATTCTCTTTGTTTAAATATTGTACTTAGGATTCAAAAGTTTCCTTCGTTTTCGACGTACGATTGAAATAATAAGAAACCTCAGTATTACAGTGGCTAAATATTTGGTAGATTTTATAGAAATTAGGGATACTTGAACACTTATGGATTTTATTTAATGAGTACTAACCTACTAATGAGTTTTGTGAAGCTTTATGTGGATGCAGTTTTTAAGTTCCAATCAATATGGTGATATGAGATGAGCAAGAGGATGCAAGAGCTCAAACTTGGAGATGTATAGATGGATCCCAAGAGAATATTCAAGAAGATGCAAATATCTAAGCTTGGGGATGCCCAAGGCATCCCCCTATTCATCAACCAACATGAGGTTGTCTCCTTCAAACTCAATATTACCCATCCACATGTAAGCATTGTATATAGTTGCTTTTATTATCTTTGGTTTTATCCTATTTAGTTTTATTAGGTTCTTTATTTGGTTCTTATTTCTTTGTCAGTTTCACTTATAATTGGAAAACAACAACAAAAAAAGGGGTTTGAGAGCTCCATCAAATAATCAAGCCCATCTTAAATGGCTATAAAGAAAGAGCTTTATGGGAGACAACCCAATATGTTTATATTTCTGTTATTTACTGCTTTGTTGAGTCTTAGAAGTCATTACTACTGTAATGACCTCTCCTTATCGTTTTTGTTTTGTTTTTATGCCAAGAATTGCCTCTAATGGTAAGAAAGTGGTATTTGGGAGACTTGCAATTTTGTTTACTGTTTCTGGTTCATCACGAGAAAAATCGCAAAAAATCACCAGGACGTAAGTTTGAGCTGCCAATTTACGAGAATCTTCCCAAGGTATTTATCTAACTTTCACTAGTTCAGAGTTTTTCGAGTTACGCAACGTAACTATTTTTCAAAAATCAATTTTTACGAACAGTTCTGTTTTGACAGATTCTTGCACTGTTTTGCATTTGCATCTTTTTGCCCACCTTTTTGAGTTCTCTTGATCAAAGAACCTTATTGAAATTGTGCTACAGTAGATAATGCTTATTAAAATGCTTTTCATATGTCATACTGAACTTTGTAGATTTGATTAATATTATCATTGCACTAACGCTGCTAATGAGATTTATGATGAGTTTTGTATGAAGGAAGTTTTCAAGTGTAGGAAAGAAGAATGATGAGATGAGATGAAGAATGGACAAAAGCTCAAGCTTGGGGATGCCCATGTCACCCCAAGATATATTCAAGAAGTACAAGCGTCAAAGCTTGGGGATGCCCAAGACATCCCCTTCTTCATCAATAAAAATATCGAGTCCTGTTTCTGTTCACTATATTTTTATTGCTTCATATACTATGTGTTATTCTTGGAGCGTCTTTATTTTCTGTTGTGTATTTTATTTTCAATAAAGTGGGCACCATCATACCATGTTTGTTTGGGAGAGAGACACGCTCCGTTTAATTGTATGAACGCTCTAGTTTTCACTCTTATTGTTCAACGAGCGTTTTATTTTTGCTAGTACTGCGTTTAGCTCTGGTTTTTCACTCCTATTTTGTTCAGAGCTTGTTAGTATGCTTCAGTCATATATGATTAGCTCTCTGATCTTTAATGAATATTATAAATAAGAGTTGTTTCAAATAACTTGATTGGTGTCGGATACGAGTAAAAAGGTTTCATATTAATAGTGATGCAAATGGAAGATCTCCTCTGATGTTTCAATTGGGTTGAATTGATCATTTAGTTTAGACTTTTAATATCATCATATGCTTTAATTAATAAGTTTTGTCGCTATGCATGATTATGACCATTATTGCTCTCTTAGTTGGTCGCTATCTTTCTTTTTGCTAGCCTTCATTATGTACTGAGTATGATCTCTACTCGTGCATCCAACCACCAAAAACCAAAATATGCCAAAAGTGTCCACCATACCTACCTATATGTGGTATTTCACCGCCACTCCAAGTAAATTTACATGTGCTACCTTTAAAACCTTCAAAATAATTCCTTGTTTTTGCAATACATAGCTCATGGGAAAGTAGCCTAAAAAAATATTGTGGTGAGGAATATGTCACTTATGTATCTTAGTTCTTATAAGCTGCTTGTTGTGTGGCAACCATGCTGACATGGGGACACCATCATCATATTTTTGATAAATATCATGTGAGTTACTATGCATGTCTGTCTTGTCTGAAGTAAAGGAGATAACCATGATAAAAGATTAGAGTATGTATATTGTTAGAGAAGAACATTGGGCCGCTAACCAAAGCCATGTTTACATGGTGGAAGTTTCAGCATGGACATCAAAACCTCAGAAATCTCTTATGAGAAATTTATGTTGCCAAAAGCTTTAAGCTTAAAGAGGACTCCATTTGTTTGTTGTCCATGTTGTTCCGGTATGGATGTCTAAGTTGAGAATAATCAAAAGCGAGAAATCCAATGCGAACTTTCTCCTTAGACCTTTGTACAGGTGGCATGGAGGTACCCCTTTGTGAAACTTGGTTGAAACATATGTAATGCGATGATAATCCATGGAAATCCGAGCTAATTAGGACAAGGTGCGGGCACTATTAGTATTCGATGCATGAGGCTTGCAACTTATATGAAGTCTTATACATAACCTATATTACTTATTGCTACCGTTGACACAACTGGCTCTCTTAAAATTTTATATCTCTATGTTTTCAAAATAAAAAGCTCTAGCACATGTTTAATCTCTGCTTCCCTCTGTGAAGGGCCATTCTTTTACTTTTATGTTGAGTCTTCATTTCTAAGTTATAAGCACTGTCTTATGAGAGCATAGTTGTCATTCTTAGTTCTATGTGCATGGTCCCAAAATTATTATTGATTGAATCATGAATGTGTTATTAATTGTTCTTAAATTATTTGTATCTAGTCATCCTTTGAACTTTGAAGGTGAATGCCACCTTAAAATATATTCTTTTTATCACTTACCTACTCGAGGACGAGAAGGAGTTAAGCTTGGGGATGTTGATACGTCGCAAATGTATCTATAATTTTTGATGTTCCATGCTTGTTTTACACCAACTACTATATGTTTTAAGGGAGTAACCTATTAATAGTTGCAAAAGTGCACAAGTTCTTGGTTTCAACTTTGTTGTGCAGGAAATAGGCAAATATGGAAGGAAATAGCTCATTATGGTGAAATCTGGAATTTCCCGGAATCTATCCCTGCTGAAAACTTTTCAGAGATCTCTTCGAAACTCCATCAAAACGATGTCCAATGGAAAAATCGTAAACTACAAAGTTGTAGAGAATTTCAAACCGAACTATTTGGACATCTTATTCGTCCAGAACGGACAACAGATGCATCCGGCAGAGCAGAATTACTGCGGAGGTTCGTGCAGTCTCGGAACTCTGAAAGTTGGTGACGTATTTGACACAAACTCTTTCAATACCTGGATATTTCGGCCCAGCCACGAGTTGTGAGGCTTATGAAGAACACAGGGGAGTCCTAGGAAGGTTCTAGAGGTGCCCAAAAGCCCTTGCATCAAAGGGGCATCCATCCCATGGCCTAGATTGCATCTCCAACACTATATATTGATGGGAAACCCTATTATTGGAGACCCCAAGCATTGTCACGAAAATCCTCCTCCTTGGCAGCAGCCAAGGAGGGGGAAACACTCATCTACACCAGCACCAACTCAAGGAAGAAGAATACTAAGGGGCGGCGCTCCCCCATGATGCCGGCGGCGGGGAAGGAGTCCCCCGCGTCGCCGCCAGCGCCGCCCATGCCTCCGCCTCCCGGCGCTCCTCGCTGAGCCCTCCAACGTCTTCACCGCCATCTCCATCACCAACTCCTCATTGTATTCAGTGGTCCATCCTCTCACAAACCTCTGTACCGCCCTATGTAAACATGGTGTTTGATGCTATAAGTTATAATCCTATGATCTATGTCATGTTGCCATAGTTTAATTGTTCTTTGATTGATTGGTTGTTTCTCTTTGGTTCATTAGAGTTGTATGTTGATATGTTACCATCCTTGGTGCTCATTATATTTGTGCGCGCATGGATCAAGCACCATAGGGTTGGTAGTACTTGTATACTAGAAAGGGGAAGTCCTGCCGGAGTACTGAGGGCTCAAACCGGTTAGTTGCATGTATGGGAGTAAGAGGACCATAAACTTAAGGCTATGGTTGGGGAAACCTTAATGCTTGCTAGTATTTACAGATGTTTGCTAGCAAGCCAATCATATAGTACTTGTAATCCCGAAGGGAGAGCATGTATATTTAGCCTCTCCTACATAGAAAGCTGCATCGAAGACATTGAACCCAAGATCTTCACTAATTGATGTTGGACAAAGCCACCACTATTACCACCGCCTTTCCACACTCATGGTACTGTTAGTTTAGTTTGTTTTATTGCTGTAGCACTAATATTTATTCCGTGTATTTTATTGTTCTGCAAAGTCACCTCTCATACCCGTTATCGCTCTAGTTTTATTTCCTAGATATTGCAAACGCTTAGTGTGCGTAGAGTTGTATCAGTGATTGATAGAACTTGAGAGAATGTTTATCCTACCTTTAGTTCCTCGTTGGGTTCGACACTCTTACTTATCGAAAAGTCTACACACGATCCCCTATACTTGTGGGACATCATTTGACAGTTTCCACTCTAATCTCTAATCACTCCTATTTCCATGTCAAAGTACATACTCACGGTTAAATTTCCTGATCGGTCACTGATGTCTACGGGTGCTTCTATTCTTGTAGACAGTGTTGGGCCTCCAAGAGCAGAGGTTTGTAGAACAGCAGCAAGTTTCCCTTAAGTGGATCACCCAAGGTTTATCGAACTCAGGGAGGAAGAGGTCAAAGATATCCCTCTCATGCAACCCTGCAACCACAAACCAAGAAGTCTCTTGTGTCCCCAACACACCTAATAGGTGCACTAGTTCGGCGAAGAGATAGTGAAATACAGTGTGGTATGAATATATATGAGCAGTAGTAACGGCACCGTGAAAAGTGCTTGCCGGCGTGTGGTTGATGGTGGTAGTATTGCAGGAAGTACGGATGCGATAGAAACGAGTAAACAAGCAGCGATAGCAGATATTTAGGAACAAGGCCTAGGGATCATACTTTCACTAGTGGACACTCTCAACATTGATCACATAACGGAATAAATAGATAGATGCTAGACTCTACACCCTCTTGTTGGATGATGAACACCACTAACTGTGTAGGATTACACGAACCCTCAATGCCGGAGTTAACAAGCTCCACAATATTCAATGTTCATATTTAAATAACCTTAGAGTGCATGACATATCAACATAACCAAACCAAACCAAGTACTAACATAGCATGCACACTGTCACCTTCACACTACGAAAGGAGGAATAGATCACATCAACACTATCATAGCAATAGTTAACTTCATAATCTACAAGAGATCACAATCATAGCCTACGCCAAGTACTACACGATGCACACACTCTGTCACCATTACACCGTGCGGGAGGAATAAACTACTTTAATAACATCTCTAGAGTAGCACATAGATAAATTGTGATACAAAACACATTGCAATCATAAAGAGATATAAATAAGCACTTCACTACGCCATTCATAACAGTGAATAAGTATTCCGTGAAATATAGCCTAAGAGACCCACACGGTGCACACACTTGTCACCTTTACACACGTGGGACAAGGAGTCTCCGGAGATCACATAAGTAAAACCCACTTGACTAGCATAATGACATCTAGATTACAAGCATCATCATATGAATCTCAATCATGTAGGGCAGCTCATGAGATTATTGTATTGAAGTACATAGGAGAGAGATGAACCACATAGCTACCTGAGACAGCCCCGAGCCTCGATAGAGAACTACTCCCTCCTCATGGGAGACAACAGCGTTGATGGAGATGGCGGTGATGTCGATGGAGGAGCCTTCCGGGGGCACTTCCCCGTCCTGGCGGTGTGCCGGAACAGAGACTCCTGTCCCCCAGATCTTGGCTTCGCGATGGCGGCGGCTCTGGAAGGTTTCTCGTACCGTGGCTTTTCCGTATCGAAGTTTTAGGTCAGGGACCTTTATATAGGCCAAGAGGCGGCGTCAGAAGGTCAACGAGGCGACGACACAACAGGGGGGCGCGGGCCCCCTTGGCCGCGCCGGGGTCATGTGTGGTGGGCCTGTGGCCCCCTCTGGCCTCTCTCGGGTGTTCTGGATGCTTCCGGGGATTCTAAGATGCTGGGCGTTGATTTCGTCCGATTCCGAGAATATTTCCTTACTAGGATTTCTGAAACCAAAAACAGCAGAAAACGACAAGCGGCCCTTCGAGCATCTCGTCAATAGGTTAGTTCCGGAAAACGCATAAATATGACATAAAGTATGCATAAAACATGTAGATATCATCAATAATGTGGCATGAAACATAAGAAAGTATCGATACGTCGGAGACGTATCAGCATCCCCAAGCTTAGTTCCTGCTCGTCCCGAGCAGGTAAACGATAACACAGATAATTTCTGGTGTGACATGCCATCATAACCTTGATCATACTATTGTAAGCATATGTAATGAATGCAGCGATCAAAACAATGGTAATGACATGAGTAAACAAATGAATCATAAAGCAAAGACTTTTCATGAATAGTACTTCAAGACAAGCATCAATAAGTCTTGCGTAAGAGTTAACTCATAAAGCAATAAATCAAAGTAAAGGTATTGAAGCAACACAAAGGAAGATTAAGTTTCAGCGGTTGCTTTCAACTTATAACATGTATATCTCATGGATATTGTCAACATAGAGTAATATAACAAATGCAATATGCAAGTATGTAAGAATCAATGCACAGTTCACACAAGTGTTTGCTTCTTGAGACGGAGAGAAATAGGTGAACTGACTCAACATAAAAGTAAAAGAAAGGTCCTTCAAAGAGGAAAGCATCGATTGCTATATTTGTGCTAGAGCTTTTATTTTGAAAACAAGAAACAATTTTGTCAACGGTAGTAATAAAGCATATGTATCATGTAAATTATATCTTACAAGTTGCAAGCCTCATGCATAGTATACTAATAGTGCCCGCACCTTGTTCTAATTAGCTTGGACTACCGGATCATCGCAATACACATATTTTAACCAAGTGTCACAATGGGGTACCTCCATGCCGCCTGTACAAAGGTCTAAGGAGAAAGCTCGCATTTTGGATTTCTCGCTTTTGATTATTCTCAACTTAGACATCCATACCGGGACAACATGGACAACAGATAATGGACTCCTCTTTAATGCATAAGCATGTAGCAACAATTAGTGTTCTCATATGAGATTGAGGATATATGTCCAAAATTGAAACTTCCACCATGATTCATGGCTTTAGTTAGCGGCCCAATGTTCTTCTCTAACAATATGCATGCTCTAACCAATAAGGTGGTAGATCTCTCTTACTTCAGATAAGAAGGACATGCATAGCAACTCACATGATATTCAACAAAGAGTAGTTGATGGCGTCCCCAGAAACATGGTTATCGCACATCAGGCAACTTAATAAGAGATAAAGTGCATAAGTACATATTCAATACCACAATAGTTTTTAAGCTATTTGTCCCATGAGCTATATATTGCAAAGGCGAATGATGGAAATTTTAAAGGTAGCACTCAAGCAATTTACTTTGGAATGGCGGAGAAATACCATGTAGTAGGTAGGTATGGTGGACACAAATGGCATAGTGGTTGGCTCAAGGATTTTGGATGCATGAGAAGTATTCCCTCTCGATACAAGTTTTAGGCTAGCAAGGTTATTTGAAACAAACACAAGGATGAACCGGTGCAGCAAAACTCACATAAAAGACATATTGTAAATATTATAAGACTCTACACCGTCTTCCTTGTTGTTCAAAACTCAATACTAGAAATTATCTAGACTTTAGAGAGACCAAATATGCAAACCAAATTTAGCAAGCTCTAGGTGTTTCTTCATTAATGGGTGCAAAGTATATGATGCAAGAGTTTCCAACCATATAACAATTAACGAAGCAGTTTTAACCTTCGCCATGAACATTAAAAGCTAAGAACACTTGTGTTCATATGAACCAGCGGAGCTTGTCTCTCTCCCACACAAGCATTTATTCAAACAAAAAAAAAACAAAAACAAACAGACGCTCCAAGCAAAGTACATAAGATGTGACCGAATAAAAATATAGTTTCAAGGGAGGAACCTGATAAGTTGTCGATGAAGAAGGGGATGCCTTGGGCATCCCCAAGCTTAGATGCTTGAGTCTTCTTGAAATATGCAGGGATGAACCACGGGGGCATCCCCAAGCTTAGACTCTTCACTCTTCTTGATCATAGTATATCATCCTCCTCTCTTGACCCTTGAAAACTTCCTCCACACCAAACTCGAAACAAACTCATTAGAGGGTTAGTGCATAATTAAAAATTCACATGTTCAGAGGTGACACAATCATTCTTAACACTTCGGACATTGCTCAAAGCTACTCGGCAGGTAATGGAACAAAGAAATCCACCCAACACAGCGAAAGAAGCAATGCGAAATAAAAGGCAGAATCTGTCAAAACGAACAGTCCGTAAAGACGAATTTTATTGAGGCACCAGACTTGCTCAGATGAAAATTCACAAATTGAATGAAAGTTGCGTACATATCTGAGGATCACTCACGTAAATTGGCATAATTTTCTGAGTTGCATACAGAGAATTAGGCCCAGATTCGTGACAGCAAAGAAATCTGTTTCTGCGCAGTAATCCAAATCTAGTATGAACCTTACTATCAACGACTTTACTTGGCACAACAATGCAATCAAATAAGATAAGGAGAGGTTGCTACAGTAGTAACAACTTCCAAGACTCAAATACAAAATAAAAGTACTGTAGCAAAATAAACACATGGGTTATCTCCCAAGAAGTTCTTTCTTTATGGCCATTAAGATGGGCTCAGCAGTTTTAATGATGCACTCGCAAGAAATAGTAGTTGAAGCAAAAGAGAGCATCAAGAGGCAAATTCAAAACACATTTAAGCCTAACATGCTTCCTATGAAAAGGAATCTTGTAAATAAAGAAATTCATGAAGCATGATGCAACAAGCATAGAAAGATAAAACAAGTGTAACTTCAAAAATTTCAGCATATAGAGAGGTGTTTTAGTAACATGAAAATTTCTACAACCATATTTTCCTCTCTCATAATAACTTTCAGTAGCAACATGAGCAAACTCAACAATATAACTATCACATAAAGCATTCTTATCATGAGTCTCATGCATAAAATTATTACTCTCCACATAAGCATAATCAATTTTATTAGTTGTAGTGGGAGCAAATTCAACAAAGTAGCTATCATCATTATTCTCATCATCAAATATAGGAGGCATATTGTAATCATAATCAAATTTATCCTCCATAACAGGCGGTACTAAAAGACTACTATCATTATAATCATCATAAATAGGAGGCAAAGCATCATCAAAGTAAATTTTCTCCTCAATGCTTGGGGGACTAAAAAGATCATGCTCATCAAAACCAGCTTCCCCAAGCTTAGAACTTTCTATATCATTATCAACAATGGTGTTCAAAGCGTTCATACTAATATTACTACCAGCATGCAAATAAGATTCCATAGGTTTTTTAATTTTCGCATCAAACAATCCATGTTTTAAATCAACAAATAGAATAAGAAGCCCATTGTTGTCCATTATGCCAAACTAGTGTAAACAAGAAACAAAAAGATGCAATTGCAGGATCTAAAGGAAATAGCTTCGAGCACACACACAACGGCAACAGAAAAGTACTTTTACCCGGGACCGGAGTATGAGAGCCTTTTACCTTTCCTCCCCGCAACGGCGCCGAGAAAATAGCTTGATGTCTACGGGTGCTTCTATTCTTGTAAACGAGTGTTGGGCCTCCAAGAGCGAGAGGTTTGTAGAACAGACAGCAAGTTTCCCTTAAGTGGATCACCCAAGGTTTATCGAACTCGGGGAGGAAGAGGTCAAAGATATCCCTCTCATGCAACCCTGCAACCACAAAGCAAGAAGTCTCTTGTGTCCCCAACACACCTAATAGGTGCACTAGTTCGGCGAAGAGATAGTGAAATACAGGTGGTATGAATATATATGAGCAGTAGTAACGACACCAGAAAAGTGCTTGCTGGCGTGTGGTTGATGGTGGTAATATTGCAGGAAGTACAGATGCAGTAAAACAGTAAACAAGCAGCGATAGCAGTATTTAGGAACAAGGCCTAGGGATCATACTTTCACTAGTGGACACTCTCAACATTGATCACATAACAGAATAAATAGATAGATGCTAGACTGTACACCCTCTTGTTGGATGATGAACACCACTAACTGTGTAGGATTACACGAACCCTCAATGTCGGAGTTAACAAGCTCCACAATATTCAATGTTCATATTTAAATAACCTTAGAGTGCATGACAGATCAACATAACCAAACCAAGTACTAACATAGCATGCACACTCGTCACCTTCACACTACGAAAGGAGGAATAGATCACATCAACACTATCATAGCAATAGTTAACTTCATAATCTACAAGAGATCACAATCATAGCCTACGCCAAGTACTACGCGATGCACACACTCGTCACCATTACACCGTGCAGGAGGAATAAACTACTTTAATAACATCACTAGAGTAGCACATAGATAAATTGTGATACAAAACACATTGCAATCATAAAGAGATATAAATAAGCACTTCACTACGCCATTTATAACAGTGAGTATTCTGTGAAATATAGCCTAAGAGACCCACACGGTGCACACACTGTCACCTTTACACACGTGGGACAAGGAGTCTCCGGAGATCACATAAGTAAAACCCACTTGACTAGTATAATGACATCTAGATTACAAGCATCATCATATGAATCTCAATCATGTAGGGCAGCTCATGAGATTATTGTATTGAAGTACATAGGAGAGAGATGAACCACATAGCTACCGGTACAGCCCCGAGCCTCGATGGAGAACTACTTCCTCCTCATGGGAGATAGCAGTAAGGGTGTCAAGTGGGATCCCACTTTTATCCCACTTGTAGTATAATTTGACTTTTCTAGTACAATTTTGACATAAAATTTGAACTACATAGTACAAAATGACATCCCACCGGGATCCCACCTTGACACCCTAGACAGCAGCGTTGATGGAGATGGCGGTGGTGTCGATGGAGGAGCCTTCCGGGGGCACTTCCCCGTCCCGGCGGCGTGCCGGAACAGATACTCTTGTCCCCCAGATCTTGGCTTCGCGATGGCGGCGGCTCTGGAAGTTTTCTCGTACCGTGGCTTTTCCGTATCGAAGTTTTAGGTCAGGGACCTTTATATAGGCCAAGAGGCGGCGTCAGAAGGTCAACGAGACGACGACACAACAGGGGGGCGCGGCCCCCCTTGGCCGCGCCAGGGTCATGTGTGGTGGGCCTGTGGCCCCCCTCTGGCCTCTCTTGGGTGTTCTGGATGCTTCCGGGATTCTAAGATGTCGGGCGTTGATTTCGTCCGATTCCGAGAATATTTCCTTACTAGGATTTCTGAAACCAAAAACAGCAGAAAACAACAATCGGCCCTTCGGCATCTCGTCAATAGGTTAGTTCCGGAAAACGCATAAATATGACATAAAGTATGCATAAAACATGTAGATATCATCAATAATGTGGCATGAAACATAAGAAATTATCGATACGTCGGAGACGTATCAGTCACCGATCCTCACTCTGCTCAACCTTTATCACGCTTAAAATCTCCATTCTTTCCCTACACGCTTTCAATAGTACACTCGCAACTCCTTATTAATGTATGCTATGAACTGTATTAACCACTTAGACTTTGATAACACATGATTTTATTTTTTGAATTCCAAATAATTTTAAAAATAAGCAACAATGAACTCCAAATAATCTTTATGGATAATTCAATTATTAATTTAAAACTCGAAATATTTCAAAAAATCAATAAAAAATTCCAAAAAACTTAAACAATAAAAAATCCAAAATAATGTGAAATATAAAAAATGGAATAATCAACAAAAGAAATCCTAAAATTTCAAAAAAATAATCATTTTTTTGACAAAATCTAAAATCTTCCTCCTTTCAAATTTCCCTTCGGAATTTTAAGAAGCAAGATTTTCTGCAAACGGCCCACGACCATTGAAATCGGATGTAACATTTTGCGTAGATAGATTTTTTAATATATTACACATTTTTTCGAGTCTGTACGCAAAAGTTATAGCCTTTTTAATTCAGAATAACCTTTTTTTTGCAAAAAAATATCAAAATTCAAATTTTCCCTAAAATTGGTTGCGTGAGGTACATGCATGTCAAAGGATTTTGAAATTTGAAGTTTTAAATTTTTTGTTTATTTTTAGACGTATTTTCTAGTGCGGGGCAGGGGGAGGGGAAGGCCCCCCTTGTCCCGGTTTGAGCCACAAACCGGTGCAAAAGGGGACCCTTTAGCACCGGTTTTAGCCACAGACCGGTGCTAAAGGGTTCGTGCTTGCCACGTGGCTTAAACCGGTGCTAAAGGTGCTATACGAACCTATGCTAAAGCCCCACGGTTTCCCTGCGACGTCCTGGCCGCTCGAACTGGTGCTAATGCACCCTTTAGTCTCGGTTCGTAGCCCAACCGGTGCTAAAGCTCTAGGCAGCTCCAAACATAAGCCATTGTTCTCTGCTAGTGGTTATGGCTAGAATCGTGGCATAGTAAGTGATAATTTGCCCATATTGTGCACACAATTGCATCTTTGGATGACGAACAATGTTGCAAGAGGAAGCTTTCATTTTCATCGCACCAAAACGCTATTTTCCATTATCCGTGTTCCAAAAATAGGATGTTTTAAGAAGCAACCACAAAATGAAAGTTTCACAATGGTACCACCCAATTTTTAAAAATACTAGACCACCTTACATGCACAATTTCCCAACCGAAGTATCTGAATCAATTTTGTACTTCCCTCGTGGAAAAGACAAATTCCTGCCAAATCATTAGGAAGTCGATTAGATTTGAACTACAGGTACATGATCTAATGCTCATGATTTTTTTGAAAAAAAATCATTTTTAGGTTTAAAATATGCTATTTCATCAGAGATCCACTTCAAATTTAGCGAGGCTCATCCCCGAGCGAAGAATCTTCATGACCGTCTTTTTGACCATAGTTTGAAACGAGTATAAGAAATTAAAAAACAATCAAAACAATTAAAAACCTTCGTGTGGTGTCATATTATGTGACATAGTTGCAAGGAAAAATATCAAACTTGGAATTTGAAAATATTCGAAGAAACCTTCTCAGAAATGAGCTATCATGTTTGATGTTTCATGATTTTCAAGCTAAACGACCAATGTTATGGCTAGATTCTTGGCACAGTTTGCTATAATGTGCTCATATTGTGCACAATTTGCATGTTGGGATGTCGAACAATGTTGCAGGAGGAAGATTTTCTTTTCGTCGCACCAAAAAGCTATTTTCCATTTTCCGAGTACAAAAAATGGGGTGTTTTGTGAAGTAACCACGAAATGAAAGTTTCACAATGGTACAACCCCATCTAAAAAAATACTAGACCACCTTACATTCACAATTTCCCAACCGAGATATCTTAATCATTTTCATCCACCCCTCATGAAAAAGACAAATTCCTACCAAATCCGTAGGAAGTCGGTTAGATTTGAACTATAGGTACATGACCTAATTCTCATGATTTTTTGGAAAAATTGTTTTTAGATTAAAAATAAGATATAGATGTCATTTGGGTTCTTCTCATTTTTCGGATTGATTTAGACATATTATTTGTCAAATTCGGATTTATAGATTTAAAGATATTAATTATTATATATTAAATAGAAATGAAAAAAATTATTATCATTTGAATTCAAGATTTATATTTTTTTATTCATCGTAGTTTACATAAGTAATTGTTTGAAATTTAAAAAATAAAGAGGTGCAATATCAAAGAATAGGGGTTAATAGGATTGATATAGTAGTATTATTAACAAGGTGCCATTTCTTTTAAGGAAGCTCATCCGGAAGGAATAGAAAAGTTAAGTATGCTAGAGGTGGAGCAGTGTGAGAATGGGTGACTGGGAACGTGACCTAATATTAAGTGTAGTTAGAGTTAGAATGATCCATTTGAGAGATCAAATATTGTTTTTTTTTTGAATATTTAGGGCTGGAGCATGTGTGACTGGCCGGGAAGTTTTACCACGAGTACGTGAAAGGTGACTTAATATTAAGTGTAGTTAGAGTTAAAATGATCCACGTGAGAGATTAAAAAATTGTAAAAAACTAAAAAAAAAATTAAAAAAATTTCGAGCTAGAATATGCAAACAGCCGTTTGTTCTATGCCGATAGCCAGCCTGTGCCGAGGCTATTGTGCCGACGGCGGTCATCGGCACGGGGTTGTGCCGACGATAATTCTAGCTGTGCCGACGGTAATTCTTGTTATGTTGACGGCATGGCGGCCATCGGCACCTTATCTATCCCCTTAGTGCGTGGGTGTAGGGCCGGAAGTTGGCCTTGACCCAGCTGGCGGTCGTGGATGGGCTAGTGGCGAAGGAGGTGATGTTCTTGTTGGACACGTCCATGAGGAGGCCGATGCCGCTAAGCGCGCGGAGGACGTTGCTCTCCGGATCGTAGATCCGCATGGCGGTGATGCCCTTGAATCTGTAGAGCTTCACCACCTCGTCCGGCGACAGAAGGTTGTCGCCCAGCATGCCGTTGCAGACTCCGATGCCGCTGTTACGATGGAGCAACGCAACAACAATTCAAGTGCAAGAAGAAACAAAAGCTAAATCAAGTCATCGTGTAAGCTATAGTTTAATTTTATTATTAGGATGTGTCAGCTAGAGTTGGGGACGTTCCTCAAGGTCTGGGACCACAGAACCAAGGGCGGCGGCCCTGGATGGCGATGGAAGTGACGGCGTCGATCTGGTGGCAGGTGGCGGGCGTCAGGTGCCGCTAACCGCGGCACCGCGGTGGTGGTCTTCTCTCTCGCCGGGGGAGATCGGCTAGTTGTGTGGCTAGCAGTGGCGGATCTTGCGATCCGTCGCCTAGCTCCCGATGGCGAGGCGCAGCTGCCGGTGAAAGCCGGCCCGGACTTCGGTCATGGCGGACGATGGCGGCGCGTTTCATCGTTACCTTGTTGAAGGCATTGTCTCTGCAGTCTGCGTTCTTTGCATGGGCTGCTCCAGGGGAAACCCTAGACCCGGGTCTCCCGAATCGGATGATGGCGGCACGCAACGCCGTTCTCCCTGTTGGGGGTATCGTTTTTGGACAGACAACGGATGGCGGTGGTGCTGAGGTGGAGCGGTGTGCTTTTGTTGTGTCGGCGTCGTCGAGTCGCCGCGGCATGGTGCAGTGGTGTCTCGGGACGGATGCAGTGTGATGGACACGCGCATGATGTTGGAGTCGTCTAGCGCCGTGGCGGCATCGATGGCAGGCCTAGCATGGTCAATGCGATGATCTCTTTTGAAGATGAAGTCGAGGAAGACGGCGGTAGCAACTTCTATGGCGTGTGTGTTGGCGTATGCGGAGAGTCTGCTTGACTGGATGTGCTTCTCATCTGCTATTGGGCGGCCTGGAAAGACATTTGGTTTTTGGATGATATGAGTTGGTGAATTGTCACCCCCTTCATCCCTCTGGTTTAGCGAGGTGGCTTCGAGTTTGATCTTTTGGATCGCTCTTGTAAGGTGTTGTGAATAATCTAATAAAAAAGCCATGTGCATTCTTTGAATGCAGAAGCTGAAGCGATGTTTCCCCCATTTCAAAAAAAAATCTATATAAAAAAACCTACATCACTTGATTTGCATCGTGATTCGTACTAGTTATGAGTTGCAACATGAATTGCAATTAAAATTTGTAGGATTCCAAGAAAACATATGCACAATAGTTTTCGTTCAAACTTGTACTACTAAAATCACGAGCAGATATATACTAGAACCTACTGTAGTAGGGAGCATATAGTGACCCGCTGGAAACGTAACCACGGCTGCAAGGAGCAGCGCTGAGATTGCAAGCATGGAAGTAAGTCCTTGGTTCGCCATCAACCTTGGATTATCCTACTCTCCCGTTTATGTTTGTGTACATGCAATGCACCAAGCCACACGGATCCCTATAAATGCAAACGCAAATCCCTAGCTGCTGCGCGCACAACCGATCAAGATTGGCACATCACGCTGTATTCCCAATCGTTTTCTATTTTCCACCACTAGCTATCAACTAGGCACGTACTACTGTGTGTATATTGCTTGCTGGCATACCCAACTTGTTCGTTGCCTGTGGAAAAGGATTGGACGCGGGTCAACTCGATCTGTCCCGGAGTAGTGACTAGTGCGGTGAGGTTGACCGGAAAGATGTACCTGCCGTCGCGCTCGCCGGAGCACGGCTTTGTCCGGCTTGTGGAATTTCCGGGGTCCGGCGGCCTGACTTGTTTGAAGGGCTGATAGCGGCCTCGACACTGCGTGCTTCGTTGCTTCCTGCCACTCGAAGTCTGTGCGTACTGCGTACACCGCATGCGTGTCTGTACTCTGTAATGGGTATTGCAGTTTTATCTTTAACTAGTGGCTGGGCTGCCCCATGGGGCAGCTCCTCTCCGTGCCGTGGCAGACCAATCGCGTTCCAGTCGGGGTGTGCTTGCTAGCTGGTCCGTGTGAGCTCAATCTCTTCTAGATTGAATGGTTTGCGTCACTCAGGTACGATCAGTGCAAAGCAGTTCCTCAAAGCTGGCAAATGGATATCAACGCTAGTTTGAAGCTCAGTGATAAAACGCATGCTGCATTGTTCCATAGCGTGGAAGAGAATTGTGAATATTAATTGAAATCCGCTTATTATTTAACAGAAGTAAAAAAAATAAGTTTTCAATGATGGGATAGTAGCATTATATGTTGCAATAAAGAACAATCATGTTATAAATTTACCATGGAACAAAATATACCCCTGAAAATCTAAAAGCTAGACTTATGTACTGAAAATCAGAGATTGAGAGACAAAATAAGAAAAAAAATCCTATTTGAAATAAGTGTGCACTATTGCAGTCCTTAAATATGGATAATTGTTGGACATGTTCAGAAGTTTAAAATCACAGTAAATTACTATTTGTGCTATCCAGTTAAATTTAAATTAACAAATAAAATAAGCACGCATCGAGTTATGAAGAAAGAATATCGTGCAATTTGATACCGCCAAATACTTCGAAAGCATTTTAGGAGTTAACAAATTCTTAGTGACAGGGAAGGGGATGAAACGCCATCTTTGAGGCGCCTCCTCACCATATAGTAGTGGCCCTATCACAGCGCAATACCAATTTTGTGTCCGTCCACTCATTCGTGTATCACCCCCGTCTATCTCCAGCACCGCCTCCAGATCCACGCAGATCGCTGCCGGAATAGGCATTCCCTCTGCACTGGTGCCTTTCCTCCGTCGACGGGCTGCTTGGAGGACAAGGACAAGGAGAGGTTGCTACAAAAATAAATAAGCAAGTATCTTATAAAAGAGTAAGAAGATTACATTCTACCTATTTAAAGTAAAAACTCTTAGAGATATTGCACACATATTTTTGAAGTATGAACCAAACCAGAAATATGGCTGTTTTGCAAGAATTATAGTATACAACATCACTTCCTTTAATATGTCTAGATTTTACAGGAAATAAAGGGATAAACCCCATCCTTACAAAAAAAACATTAAGAAATGCATGCATCCTTCTCTCAAGAATAGGAAAATAAAAGAATACATAAATCAGGTGATAACCAGGAAAACATGAAAATACAATCCAAAGTTATTTAAAAATATAAAAAGCCCCACCCAACAGTGTGTCGTTCATCATCTGATCAAGCAATGCCTGATAAAGAAAATAAGCAAGCAGCACCGCGACAGGAACCAATCAGCAAAAATAATTTGATCTCGTGGCGAGGAGAGAATTAACAACAGCTGTGTAGTTTTATCAAAAAAAAATGTTGACAATAAATATGATCCCGAAATTTTAAACTAATTTTATTATTTAGATACAGTAGCTTGTTGGCCAACAATAGGGAACCAAAGCATTCAGATACAGTAGACAAATATATACGTCCATCATCCATGACAGCATGTTCCCAATCAATAAAATAGAAACCTTAGCAGTTGTATAACAAATTTACACTTAAGAACATATTTAAGTCCTAACCTTTTCAGTAACCACACTGCCATGAACACCGGCATTTTTGGCGGCCAGTTGTAGTGGATAACTCAAGGAATTCCATAAAGTTCAGCTCCAACCTCTGCGCACAGACAACAAATTCATTTCGATGAAAGAAAATAGCACCTGAACCAAACATAGCATTCCAATACTGAAGTCTTAAGAAAGAGTATTGCGTTCACTTTTTCCATAACTTATGTTCATCATTATCAAGGATTTCTTTCCTGACAACAACTTTTGATGCAAGCCTTAAAATGTATAGCCACCACCAACAGCAATACCTATGCTAGCAGCGGCCTGTCCACAAATGTTCAGAGCCTATGCGGACACAAAGCAGACTAACTGAAGTCAGTAGTGAAGTTGATGAAATCCGGTGTCTGCTATATAGAAAGAAGGACCAACTTATTAATCTTAAAAGTGAATTACATGGTAAAAACAGTGAATGGTGAAATAGACAAGATTGAGATGCTTGCAAAGTTGATTCTTTAGTGTAAAAGATTATACTCCAGTACTGATGATAAGCGATTTTTTAAATAATTTAGCAAAGCATCGGCATCGTAAAATGGTACCTTAGAAGCCAGTATATGGGCAACAACAGTATACATATAGTCCTATGAGTACCTAAGAGTTACCAGGCCCAAAATATGCATCCTTTAGTGCCTAGATATAAAAACGGGATATGCATCATACAAGCCTTAAGTTCAATTCTCAAATATCACAAACAGAGAAAGTCTGGCCTGCTTCAGGAAGTTGATCTTTGGCTATGTTCATGTGGTCTCAGCCTTCTACCGGAACCTGCACCTAGGCTTGGATCAAACGGTCCTCAGGCATAAGTCTTAGTTACTCTCAATATTCTATAACCATGCACGAAAAACTAAACAAGCGTCCATGAAATGCATGAGAGGAAAAGAGGGCATGAACATACCTCAAAGCAACACTATATTTGGGTGCAAGCTTTTCAAGCTCAGCCACAACAGTCAATGATACAAGTGGTACCTTCATATAACATGCTGAATTTGTCAGGAAAGAAATATGCAGTTCAAAGTACATATCAAATGTATAGCAAGTCCTGGAAGAGAATGGCGCTATAAGCTTACATTTTGCATAAAGGCAGTCATCGTTGCTTTCTCCAGATCCAACTGCATAGGGAAAAGGAAAAATTCAGTCACACAGATAACATCCTATGCATGATCCAACTTGACCTCCAGTCCGCCCAGATCCCATGGCGACAAATCGCAAACACCAACGTGGGATACGAGCTTTTAGAAAAATGACCTGGAAGAGATGCGCTCGCCTTGGCTGAGCAGAGACCAGAGCGGGGCTGGCGTGTGCCGATGGTGGCTAGGCAGCCGTCGTCGTCCTCAACCCTCAACCAACTGCGGTGGCCGGACGGCAGCCGTCGTCCACCAGCTGCGGCCGCCGTCCGCTTCACCAGCACATGCCCTAGTCCGCTTCAACTCCCCACACGTGTCGCCTGCACGCTAGGGTTTGCCCCTGTCGCCATTGGTGTCATGGTGGTCCGGGGGCATCTCCACCGCCACCGTCGACGCTGTGCCTGCGGTGTTGCCAGTGAGCAGTGAGCAGTGAGGGAAATAGCAGCGGCCGCCGTAGCCGCATGGGGGGCGCCGAGGAAGGGGAGCACGCATCGTCGGGAGAAGCGCTAGAGGGGACGGTGGAAATGAGGGGAGGGGAGCGCGAGAGGAGGCGGCACGAGGAATAGGGAGGGTAGGGTCTAACAGTCCCTCTTTTTTCTCTTTTTTTTTCTACCTCAAACGACACCGGAATCGCTAGGGGGTCTTTTTGTTGACAGAGAAGGGTCTTATACGATAGCAGATGGGGTCTTTTGGCCTAAGAGAGTCACGCAGTTACTTGTACTCAACTAGCAGCGTTCCCAAACGTTGCTGTGGAACAACAAAATATAATAATGATTTTAAAATGGAAAATAATTAAGATATGAGCATGGTTACTAACTTACTATTACGCTTCAGGCATGGCATGTCCAAGCAATGACACAAGATGACCAGGAGGAGATTCTGAAAGAAAAAAAGAAGCGGGACCAAGTGGAATCACATGTATTTTTGCCCATGAACAATATATACAAATAACGCGTGTGACATGTGCAGGTAAGGTAATCATCAGGAGCAGCCTATGTTGACATGTTTGTGCTGCAGCCTGCAGATACACTGAGCCCTTTTTATGTGTTAGCTCCAGGAGCAACTACTAAATGCTTGAGTTTCGCAGCCCCGGTGCATACGTACATCATATATAGCCCCTCAAATCACTGCAATGCATTGTGTCAAACTGCAGTGGAATTAGCAGGATTTTTGGTGTCGATGACTGTGAATTCTTTAGAAGCGTGGCTGTAAATCCGTCACAGCTCCACCGCTAGATGCTTGTAGTCGCTGTCCTCATCATCGTCCAGCTCATGTACCATGGTGCCACTGCCACGATGTTAGGTGCTTGTAGTTGATGTCGTCGGCTGCTGGGGGTGAGGATGTCTCTGTAATGGGAATTGCAGTTTTATCTTTAATTTGATGATGAGTTAGATAGTAGGCAAATAAATTTATACCATTCAATTCGCTCTGAGGTGGCACAAACATAAATAAATATTATAAACGGTACTCCCTCCGTCCCACCAAAAATGTCTCAACCTTATCAAAATTTAGATGTAAGTAGACACTATCTAGTAGGTAGATACATTCAAATTTTGATAAAGTTAAGATACTTTTGGTGAGACGGAGGAAGTATTAGGTTTTAAACTTCCTATTCACAGTTTTTGAGTAATGGAGTCAATGGTGCATCTTGACTCTTTAGCCTATAACGAGTCTCGCGTACAGCATATCACACTTTTTGGCCTCGCTGCAACAATGACTAATGTTGTCGTTTGAAGAACTTACCAAGTACCAACACCTAAGTGTAAATTCTCTAGTTTTCTCATCGTTCATGGAGTTCTTAAGACATACTCTCACCAACTCTTTTTGTATCGGTTCTCCATCGGCATTTTGATGACTATCATAGGATGTCTAGAACTACAAAGCTTCAACCCACAAGATTCGGAAGAGGGGGCCCACGACATCAAGACATTGTAGCTCGAGATGATTTGAAACATAAATCATGACTGAAAATCTTTTGCCCCGCTTTTCATGCTTGTCTCATGTGAGATTTGGAAAGAAACTAAGCTAAGGATTTTTATCGGCGGTTACCCACCCTGCCACCTGTCATTCGTGCTAAGATCAAGGAAGAAGTGAAAATGTGATGCTTAGCACGCAGAGAACATTTGGGTCACTTTATTCTAGGAGATTGCAACTATTATAGTGGTATCATATGTAGATACCATATCATATCATATACATCATATGATGTAGACTTAGAAAAATTAATGTCAAATAAACCTTCTACGCAATTTTGCATGAAATGTTTAAATATAATAATATTAAGATACTACATGATACCATTATAGATACATTATTATATACTAGTATCATATGCATGATGCTACTATATAGTACAACTCCCTTTGTCTATAAGTTATAAGACTTCACACCAAACTTTCTGATTAGTTATTAAGATTTTTAGAGTTTCATTCGCATCTCTAGGCACCTGACAAAAACATCGTGACACGTTGTTAGGCTATACTCATGAAATATAAGTTTCTACCATGCATGGTAGATTTCATACACTAATAGAGTGTGTATTCTGTTTGGAGATTCATGCGGCTAGATTATTCTAATACACATAGAAACATGAGTGGGCACACTGTATTCATGGGTATTCATCTGAATATCCATTATTTTAGCCAAAAATAAATCATCTAGTATTCAGCTCATTTAGCACCACATCCAGTTGCCCTCTATTGTTACCCATATCATCTCTACTAAACAATTCGGATACCATACTATTACCATGAGGCATCCACGAGTGTAGCACCAGTCTCGTTCGGTCGTTCTAGCTATAAAGGGCATGACGAGAGCGGGGTGGCAGGCGATTGATTTACTTGCCATCTTGTCGAGGCAAGGTGGATGGGGCACAGACGTCATCGCCCGGGGCCATCAAGTGATGAGAGCACGGGGGAGCACCACACGAGCCAGACCTACCATAGGTCCTGATTATGGTGGCCAATGTGGGGCTTCAAAGCATTTTTTCTTCAATGAACTATGTGAAGAATAAGTCGGAAAACGAGACGGGAGGCCAATACATGCATGAACAATTACATGGTTACATATCTTGAGTTTTGAGAAGGAATTATTTTTAAAGGATAATGCAATCATATCGCTTCCATGGATTGGGAAACGACAAAGTTGTGCTATGATTTCATCTATTGTTATGTAATTTCTATACTATTTTGTAATGATATCGAGTTGTTATGGAAACTTATTGAACCTTTTTAATTAGTAATGAAAACTTTATCGATCTTTGTGTGTGCTTCGGGGTTGAACAAATTTTGAACTTGATGTTTTGAGTTGAATTTTTGTTTGACTCTGAATACTCATTGTTAATGAGAATGCATTTGCTACCTGCATGGGTAGCTACACACCCATGCATTATACTAATATGCAAGCCCTATTAACTTGGTTTAGCTCAGTTTCCTAGTAAAACGTGGAATTCTAGTGTACAAAAGTGGTTTCAAATTTTGATAACAATATTTTTTTGATCAAAGTCAACTCACCAACGTATTTTGCATTGAATTTTTGAATACTGAGTTGACTTTGACAAAAAAAGTTCAAATCAAAATTCGGAAACCACTTTTGTACACTAGAATTCCGCGTTCTACTAGGAAACTGAGCTAAAACAAGTTAATATGACTTGCAAATTGGTATAATGCATGGGTGTGTAGCTACCCATGCGGGTAGCAAGCTTCATCCCTTGTTAATATACTGTGCACTTCCATGCAACGAAACATGATGGTACATTTTAAAACAAAATAAAATGTGAAGTTCTTGAATAAACCATGAAAAATATTGTGTATGACATTCTAAAACATGACACAAAAATAAGAACGGGACATAAATCTCCAAACCCTAACGGACGGTGGATATGTGGACATTATCTCGCTTGTGCGTTGTAGAAAATGCACTCACATGCACAAAAAAAAGGTGTGCCAGTTAATTTGACCATCTTACAAAAGATGTAATAACAACTATTGCTAAGACTATCAGCAGCGATACTCAAATGACCACATCACACAAAATGGTCTATTCAGTGACGGAGCTAAAAACTGATGACCATGGGTGGAGATGCATGTTGCCCACTTGGATCCACCCTTCGCTTCCTTTCCTTGCCGGATTCACAACCACATATCTCAAGTATGTATTGCAAGTTAAGGGCCAATTGCAAGAACAAAAAGAAGCGGAGAGAGAGCAGATCTTCTTGCCGTAAGCTGCGGCCATGCATGGTTTATATTCTTGGATCCGCCCTTCGTTCCATTCCTCGCATGATTCACAATTCGAACACAACCACACATATCTCAAATGTGCATCATATTTTCCTACAAGGTGTTTTCAGTTCCTTCTTTGTTCGTGAACGAGATTGATCTGAACTCTGTATTTCCGTTATGCAAATTAATTGAAAGGAACAATTTCAGTTAGAAAAAAAGTGCATCATCTTATCATTTGTCTCCAGTAGACAGTAGTACATAATTAAAGCGCCTGCCTCAGGCTTTGGCATTTTACGGGCATCTTATTCAAATACGGAAATTAATAGGCAAATGTTCCTCATCTTGCCATGTACGTGCGTTCGTATCGGTCTGTTCGATTTAGAAGTTGATGGAGTAGGCCAGCGACTTGTCCGAGTTGAACAGCCCAAAGTGCTTCTCCGTCTCTAGCCCACCCTTCAAGTTCTCGTTGAACATGGCGAATATGTACGCCTCGATGGCCCCAGGCCTCTTGGGCGTCCCCTTCCCGACGTGGTTGATCAGGTTCTGGTTGTAGGTCCGTGCGTTAGCCGCGGTCGCATCCGGGTCGCCGGCCGACGGCCACCCGCTCTCGGACACCACGATGGGGACGCTCCCTGCCCCGGCTTTCTCGAGCGCGGAGTACATGGTGTCCACAAGCGCGTCGAACAGGTTCTGGTACGAGTTGGGGCCGTCCGGAACCACCGTGCCCGGCGCGGTGAAGAGGGCGTATTTGATGTCGATGCTGGGCGTGCCCTTGAATGAGAAATAGGGGTAGATGTTGGCGAGCAGTGGCGAGCCGATGCTGGCGAGGTACTGCGCGATGGGCGGCATGTGGGCGCCGTCGTCGGAGAAGGTGCCCTGGGAGGGAGGGAACCCTTTGGTGACGCCCGAATGCACCGCCGTGGACACCTTGATGCCGCCGAGGCCGGCCCTGACCAGCGCGTTTTGAATGTTCTTCATGGCCGGGAGGACGTCCTGCGTCCTGCCGCCTTGATTGGGAACCTCGTTGCCGACCGCGATGTACTTGATGGTGAGGCCCTGCTGCGACTGCACGTTGGCCTTGACCCAGGCGTCCGCGTTGGAGGCACTGGAAGCGAGGGCATTGAGCTGCGTGTTGCCGGTGTCGAGGATGAGGCCGAGGTTGCTGCCGCTCAGGGCCTTCAGGGTGTCGTCGTTGACGTTGTAGACGCGCATGCCGGTGATGCCGTTGGACTTGTAGAGCTGCACCACCTCACTTGCCGAGGGCAGCCTGTTGCCGTTCACGCCGTAGCACACGCCGATGGACTCAACAGCTGTGGTTGTTAATTTCATCGGTCGATTAATTTGTGAACAGTGGCATATGTGTATCCGGTATCAACCTTTCATAATTTATATCCTTGTTTACTTTAAGATTAAACTAGACCATAATAAAAATTACTGAACCGAGGGACTAACAAAGTAATTGCAGTTTACATGCACCGCATATCGAAAGTTTGCAGGTAAGACCGAGAGAGAAATGTGGATTACCTGCCGGAATGGCTGCAAGGAAGCCAACTACCAAAGCGACTGCAAAAGCACCATGCTTTACCATCTTCACTTGCCTTGTGCGGCTATGGCTACAACTTGTTAAACTCTCTACGATCGAGTTACGTAGATGTGCCTTTTGCATGCAAGGGTTCACCCCTATGTATACACACACGGCTCCCAGTTTCCACCGCTAGCGGACCAATACGTAGACGTCGCCAGCCTGCCGGTTGACGGACGGGCGAGGTCGTCGTCCACCAATCACCCGTGTATATACATTTTTATTCATGTGGATAAATAAGAAGGAATACGTTTGGCCGTATTTATGTACGTCGAGCCACGGGGATTTGTCCGGCACGTGGAATTTCCGGGGTATCTATTACAAGGACTAATAATAGTGGCGGCCAGCATGTTGCTTCCTGCCACTGGTTGTTTGTGCCTACACAGGTCATCATATCTTATCGCTTGCATGTTGTTTAGATGATGCAGAATAAAATGACATCACTCTTGGATGATGAGTGAGTAGTTTTTTTCTTAATGAAAAAAATTCCAACAAGAAGAGAAGAAACAAGTTGCAGCGTGATATTCACTAGGCAACACTCATATATATGAGATTGTAATGTCAGGATATACATCAGACCTAAATGAAACAGGTGGCTCTGACTACCATATCAACTTTTGGCAGAAAGCTATAGGAGTCTGATCACCATAAACTCTATGAACGAAATGGTATTATACCACCTCGTCCATAGACCCTTTGTTACACAAAATTTATCTACCTAGATCTAATCAAAAAAAGGGGAAGATGTTGGTGCCAAGGAGAAAACACATATTCAGTGTGGCGACAAAGATGATGTTCAAACAGTGTTACTAACGAAAGTTGAGGATATCGAGGATCACGACAAATGGAGTCCTTTTATGGTCAAAATTACATCATCAAGACTTCATCAAGAAAGCACAATTAAGAAAGGCATTACATCTTGGTGTGGTTAAGATCCTCATCATCTCGCTCAAGTGAAATATGCAAGGCTCATCATCTCGCTCAAGTGAAATATGCAACCGCCAAGCCAACTAGGAGGTCTCCCTCCAAGAGTAACAAGCTCACGGTCTCTCACTCGAACTAATCGTGGTGGAGAGCTCAACACTATGCAATGATGCAAAACAAGAACACTAGAGGTGTTCAAATCCTTCACTCTCAAATCCCACCCAAACAACAAATGCTAGGATGAGATTGGAGAGGAAGAATAATGGGGAAAGTCAACAAAAGACTCCAAGATCTAGATCCCAAGAGTTCCCCTCACTTAGAGGAGAAATAGATTGGTGGAAGTGTAGATCTAGATCTCCTCTCTTAGATCCCTCAAGAATGAGCAAGAATTATGGGGGGAGACAAGAGAGAGAGCAAGTTCTTCAAAGGCAACAATGGAGGTGAGAGAATAGAAGAACTAACTCAGTCCAAGGTGAAAGAAGGGCTATTTATAGCCCAAGAGCAAATATAACCGTTGGAAAAGAGTTGGGCTGAGTCAACCGTCGAGGAGGCCGGTCAACCGGGCCTGGGGCCGGGCCATCCGGTCCAGGGCCCGGTCAGACCGGGCCACATACCGGACCAGCAGGTCCAAACCGGTCGGCAGGCCAGACCCCGACCGGGGTCACTTTACGTCGTCCAGGAGCCCATCCGGTTGGCGCCCGGTTGGCGACCGGTCGACCGGACGGCACGCTGGCCAGGCCGGTTGGTAGGCCGGCTGACCGGGCGGCAGGCCGGAGCCAGCCCGGCGCACGGTCCGGCCAACCGGGTCCCTGACCGGGTGAGCAGGAAAACATGCTATACAAAAACTGTGATAACTTTTGTGTCCGGACCCCGATTGACATGAAACCAATTTTGTTGGAAAGATAACGACGAATAGAACCCTAAAAAACGGTTAAGAAACGGTGAAGACGTCCAAACTCGAAAACGCAATAGAAGATGCATGCGGATTCCGTTTTCGATGAACTTGGGCTTGTTGTAAAGCTAGCAACAAGCTCAAGAACCTCACACAGAGAAACACCAAGAAACAATAAGGATATGCAAAGTATGCAAAGGATTGAGCTCCCTAAGACGATGTGATCAAGTTACCCAACCGAAAGCCCCTCTTAATAGTGCGGCTATCTATCCTATAATCCAGTCTTCCAACATCCATCTTGAGACCGTAAAAGGAAAACCTAGCAAGGCCATACCTTTGCCTTGCGCATCCCGCTTGATCTTGATGATAACTCTTCAAGCGTCACTCAAGCCGGAATGCCTCACTTGATCAATGTTGCTTTGTGAAGACTCACAAATGCTCCCCCATAGACTATGATGGGAAAGCTCCATTGATGCATATCTTCACATGTCCATAATCACCGAATGGATGACAAGCTTCAAGCATGTGATCCACTCAAGATGCTCATCTTGAACTTGCCCAACTCAACCTTGTATCTTCTCATACTCACTTAAGATAGATCATGGCTAATATTGAGTTCCACATAAGAACTCCATCTTCATTTTTTCTTCTTGATCATATCACATATGTATCTTCAAATCGATGATATTGATGCCAATACACAAGGTATATCTTTATCTTCATGGCATCCATACTTGAATCCAACACATGGAGAGCAAGTAGTACCTATGGAATATTCCTTCATATAAACTCAATGAAAACATTAGTCCATAGGGGTTATCATTAATTACCAAAACCACACATAGGGGCAATATACCCTTACAACAACCACAATCAAAAGATGAGGCATGAACAAGTGGTTCAGTACTTAGCCATGGAGCTTGGGCTTAACTAATTAGGAGTATTTTTACGCATATATATGTACTGATTCGGAAGTATTATTAATACTATGTCTAGGTAAAAAAAAATGTATGTTCCAACTCATTATGTATTTGTCAAATTTAACATGTATCTCTTCCTATATTAAGTGGTAGACTTGTGCATTGTTAAATTGAAAACTAGACAGAAATTGTAACAAATGCATGATGGACGAAGGTTCATAATTAGAGGATAACACTACATTCCAAAATGCTTCATTCAGTGATACAATAGACTTTGCATATTTGCCATCAAAAAGCATGTCCACATACTCAAACTCCTAGTCAAATCAGCCAGATCACACCAATGATTCGAGTAGTTTCTCTACCATCAATGATTTCTTTTGAGACTTGGTCAACGATCGAGTTGAAGGAAAGATAGATAAACAAAGTCTAGCCTAGATTGAAGAGCAACAAATACCTATGTCTAATCAACATAGAAGGGATTCTCGCAGGCACGTTGATAGGAACTGTGAAGCTGTTGAAAATCAATTGATGGACGATTAGTGATTACTTCTTGGAGAATTCTTGGTACAATGGTTCGCAATTTCTTCAAATGCTCTGCATGCAACAACATCTATTTCATCCCATTGTGCGAACCCTTAATAATTGGTCTCCCCATTTTCCGCTAAAGGAGCGATGCATTTGGAAAGGTTGGCTTTTCTATTTTGCACAAATGCACCTTTGATGTGTATGTTGTTATATGGCACACCAACTGATGCCTTCGATGAATTTTTTTGAATGGGTCAAAGCACAATCCTTGAGTGCTTGACCTATTTCTATAGAGGTGTGATGTAGAATTTTGGTCGAGAGTACGAAAGGAGGCCCAAAAGTGAAGATATAACTTGATTGCTTCAAGAAGAAGAGCCAGCGTGGCTTTTCTGGAATGTTAGGAAGCTTCGATTGCATGCATTGGCATGACAGGTTGTACACTCGTGGTGGTGCTTGGAGATCACTGTGCCTACACACCTCTCAAACAGAGATTAACTTCTCCTTAGACATGAACTTAAGGATATATCGTCGTCTTCACATGCTTCAGTTGTCTTTATACCTAAGCTCCCTTACATATAGTTACATTGTCATAGCCACCATGGTTGAAATTATCTATCTCATTATATCTTTCGATCACATATTTTTACTAGTTTATCATAAGCTGTTGGTGCACACGGTTGACCCAATGATATTTTAGTTTTTGTGCTTGATAAATACAATAGTTACTTCCGCTTTTTTTCAAGCCAAAACCCTAATTGTTTTATATAGCCTATTCACTCACTCTAGGTGACGTCTAGGTCCTTTCAGCAGTGGCGATCACCGGAGCTCTAGCTGGAGAAATGAAGAGAGAAGAGGCGAGGACGACACTAGCATGGCCTGCCACAAGAGCTCCATGGAGACAATGAGGAGGGCAACAGATGGGACTGGCACCGTGCCCCGACCTCCCTCGTTTCATCCTCTCGCCCACGATTGGATGATAGAGGAGAATATGTGAGGACCACACGTGCACCGGCGGCGCTGGTGTTCCAAGTGACATCTACTCCTTTATTTTGGTCTGAAAAAAGCAAAGAGAAACCAAATGGTTTAGAAGACACATCCAAATCATATCATTTGGGTTATTTGAATCAACTTACCTCAAAAGTTGCAGTTTTGTGGGAAAAAAATCCTTTGATTGTGTTTTTTTTAAACCTTGACCTCAAAAGTTGTGGTTTACTGAAAATTTATCTTTTTATGTGCTGACCACATATTGCGCGATATCCATCAGTCCGGCCATCACACATGCATGCGGTGTACAGACAACCATGATATCTATCTAATGTGATATATGGAATATATGACAAAGGTGGAGTCTTGGAGTATTTCGATCGATCGGTCATATAGTGGCAGTGGCAGGAAGCAACGAAGCACGTACTGTTGCGGCCACTATCAGCTCTTTTAACAAGCCACGGCAGCGGTCAGCGAACCCCGGAATTCCACGAGCCGGACAAAGCTTCGTGTCTCCGCACACATATACCGACAAGTCCTCCTCCGGCCGGCCGAACCCGACGGCAGGTGGACGACGACATCGCTCGCTACCAAACAGTTGCCCCGTGGGTATATATAGAGGGGCGAATGCTTTGTGCAATGCATGCAAAAGGAGGAACACGTGTACGTAGCTCTTGTTTTAGCCTAGCCACTCTTGCGATGGCAGAGCATCGTGCTTCTGCCTACATGTTTGCAGTGGCGATGGTCCTTGGCGTGCTCGCAGCCATTCCGGCAGGTATTCCAGATTTCTCTCAACTCTCAGGATAGCGTGCAACCCAAGTTGGGGAATTAACATTGACACACTTACTACGAGTTCTCTTTGCCAAATTGGATTTGTGAATGCATGGCGAATTAATGAATCGATCGATCGATCAACCACAGCGGTTCAGTCCATCGGCGTGTGCTACGGCGTGAACGGCGACGGGCTGCCCTCGGCGAGCGACGTTGTGGAGCTCTACAAGTCCAACGGCATCGCCGGCATGCGCGTCTACACCGTCAACGACGACACCCTGCAGGCACTAAGCGGCAGCAACCTCGGCCTCATCCTCGACACCGGCAACACGCAGCTCAATGCCCTCGCTTCTAGCGCCTCCAACGCGGACTCCTGGGTCAAGGCCAACGTGCAGTCCCACCAGGGCCTGACCATCAAATACATCGCCGTCGGTAACGAGGTTCCCGGTCAAGGCGGCAACCCGCGGGACATCCTCCCTGCCATGAAGAACATCCGCAACGCGCTGGTCAGGGCCGGACTCGGCGGCATCAAGGTGTCCACGGCCGTGAATTCGGCCGTCTGTTAGCTCACTTAAGCTCACTGTCAGTTTAGTTCTGTTATTCAGTTTCAGATAATAACTGTGTGCGTGGCATCGCCTGTGATCCATGCACGCGCGTAGTTTGGGAAGTGCGGCAGCGCACGTTCCCCTCTATCTTTCTGTAGTGCTCCCGATCCTCGCGGAGCTCTGACCTTGGACGTGGGATGGCGCGTCTGGAACGGGTCCTAGGCTAGCTGATCGGGAGGTTGTTATTCCCTTTGTATTCGCAGATATATAAGCAATAAAGGAGGAACAGAAAAGCAGTACGTTGACAGCACAAAATACTCTCTCTCGTTCTCTGAATTTCTCTGACGAACACTGAGGTTCAGGTGGTGACAACTACATTTGGTATCAGAGCTCCGTTTCGATCTCGGCGATCATGTCCAAGACCCCATCCGAGAAGGGGAAGGAGACGCCGGTGGACGCTGGCGCGGCGGGCGGTTCCAAACCGCCGCCGGCGCGTCGCACCTCCGTGTCTCCGGCTCGGCGAAGGGGGAGAAGCTTGGTGCGTGGCGGCGGTGAAATCATCGTGCGCGAGCGCGTCTATCGCGAGAGCAGCGGATCGGCTCAATACCCTACCCTCACCCGCACCAACTATGCTGAGTGGGCCATGGTCATGCGCGTCCAGCTGCAGGCAGCGCACCTGTGGGACGCCATTGAATATGGGCCCGACGAGGACGGCGACGATCGTGCAGCGCTGGCGGCGCTGCTGCGAGCCGTGCCGCCGGAGCTGGTGCGCACGCTGGCGGTCAAGGACTGCGCCAAGACTGCGTGGGAGGTCATCAAGACGATGCGTCTTGGGTCCGAACGGATCAGGGAGGCCAAGGCGCAGAGGAGGCGCCGCGAGTGGGAAGATCTCCGGTTCAAAACCGGGGAGACGATCGAGGACTTTGCCCTGCGCCTCACCGCCATCGTCAACGACCTCGAGCTGCTCGGCGATCCCATCGACGAGTACAAGGCCGTGCTGAAATATCTTCGCACCGTGCCGAAGAAGTACCGTATGATCGCGATGGCGATCGAGCAGACAGTGGATCTGCGCGAGCTCACCGTCGAGGATCTCACCGGCAGATTCACCGCGGCGGAGGAAGGGTACGAACTCGACGACGAGATCTCTGACGGCGTTGGTAAACTCCTTCTCACAGAAGAGGAGTGGGCCGCACGCCAAAAGCAACGCTCTGGATCGTCATCCAGCGGCGGCTCCGGCGACAAGAAGGGAAAGCCCCAAGGCAAACCCAGATCGCCAGGCGACGGCGGAAAACACGCCGCCGAGAGCGGTGACTCTGGCGGCTCAGGCGAGCGCCGAAAAGGTAACTGCAGGTACTGCGGAAAAGCAGGCCACTGGGCGAAGGAGTGTCGGAAGGCACAGCGCGATCGTGAACGGAAGGAGAAGCAGGAAACTGCGAACCTTGTTCGCCCTGGGGACGAAGTGGACGGTGGCCTCTTCATGGCCGTCGTCAGCGACATCGTGGTCGCTCCTCAGGCGGTCTTCCTCAACGAAGAAAAGGTGATCCCTGTGCCCTCCCCAGATGGCGTCTGGTTCTTCGACACCGGCGCAAGCAGCCACATGACAGGCGAGCGCCACGCCTTCTCCACCCTCGATGAAACCGTGCACGGCACGGTCAAGTTCGGCGATGGATCGCTCGTCGCCATCCGCGGACGCGGGACGATCGTGTTCCGCGGGCAGAGCGGGGAGCAGCGCGCCCTCACGGACGTCTTCTTCATCCCCAGCCTACGGAGCAACATCATCTCCGTAGGACAGCTGGACGAGGGAGGATGCGCGATCGACATCAAGCGCGGCATCATGACGATCCACGACCCCTCAGAGCGGATGCTCGCCCGCGTCAGGCGCACGGGGAGCAGGCTGTACACTGGCGTCCTGACCATTGATGCTCCGGTGTGCCTCATGGCCCAGGGAAACGACATCACCTGGCGGTGGCACGCACGCATGGGACACCTGCACTTTCGGGCGCTGCGGGCCATGGCGTCCAAGGACATGGTGCGAGGGATGCCTGTCATCGACCGCGTCGTCGAATACTGCGACGGCTGCACCCTCGGCAAGCAGCACAGGGCACCTTTCCCTCAGGCCACGACGTTCCGCGCAGAACAGGGTCTGGAGCTCGTGCACACCGATCTCTGCGGACCCATCTCCCCACCGTCTCCCGGAGGTAAAAAGTACTTTCTGCTGGTCGTCGATGATTACAGTAGATATATGTGGCTCGAGCTCCTCACCTCCAAGGACGAGGCGTTCGATCGCTTCAAGAAAGTACAAGCCATGGCAGAAGCTGAAGGGAGATGCAAGCTGCGCGCGTTCCGTTCAGACCGGGGCGGCGAATTCAACTCCATGGACTTCCGCAGGTACTGCGAGGAGCGTGGCGTCAAGCACTACACCACGGCGCCCTATTCGCCGCAGCAGAACGGCGTCGTGGAGCGACGCAACCAGAGCGTGGTGGAGATGGCTCGATGCTTGATCAAAAGCATGGGTCTGCCACCGTTCTTTTGGGCAGAGGCCGTGGTCACCGCTGTCTACATCCTAAATCGCGCGCCGACAAGGAGCCTGGAGGGTGTCACGCCATACGAGGCGTGGCACGGCCGTAAACCTAATGTGCAGCATCTGCGCACGTTTGGGTGCATGGTTCATGTCAAGAACGTTGGGCCCGGCGTATCGAAGCTCTCAGATCGCTCGACGCCGATGATCTTCGTCGGGTACGAGGTTGGATCAAAGTGCTACCGCGTGTACAACCCTGCAACGAAGAAAGTGCAGGTAACTCGCGATGTCCTGTTCGAGGAGAACAGGCAATGGGACTGGAGCACGCCGGCCGCGCCCACGACGCGCACGGCACAGGCTGACGGGGCCCAGAGCGCGCCCAGTGCGCGCACGGCGCACGGCACGTTCACAGTGGTTTACACCACTGAGGACGGGCATGAGGAGCTGGACGCAGGCATGGACACGGTGGTGTCCCCCTCTACATCGACACTTGGGACACCCGCAGGTGCCCCATCCACGCCCCCACTCGCTGGTCTGCAGACGCCACCCGCGGGTCGCGAGATCCGGTGGGCCACGCCACCCACGCACGACGAGGCACTTGACGCAGACACGAGCGCTCCACTGCGCTACCGTCGCCTCTCCTGCATCCTCGACGAAACTGAGGGGGAGGCCGATCATGAGGAATCTGAGGCACTCCTCCTCAGCGCGGAAGAGCCTCGAGACGTCGGGGAAGCACTCGTCGACGTCCATTGGAAGGAAGCCATGGACGTTGAGATGCGCTCGATCCACGACAACGACACCTGGGAACTCACCTCTCTTCCCGCAGGTCACAAGGCTATTGGGCTGAAATGGGTGTACAAGGTAAAACGCAATCCCGACGGCCAGATTGTGAAGTACAAGGCTAGACTCGTGGCAAAGGGCTACGCTCAGCGGCAGGGCATCGACTTCGGCGAGGTCTTTGCGCCAGTCGCTCGTATGGAGACTGTGCGACTCCTCCTCGCGCTAGCTGCTCACTCTCGTTGGGAAGTGCATCACATGGATGTCAAATCCGCATTTCTCAACGGTGACTTAGCGGAGGAAGTCTACGTCGCACAGCCGCCGGGATACGTCGTCGCCGGCAAGGAGAACGCGGTACTGCACCTGAAGAAGGCCCTGTACGGCCTGCGACAGGCCCCACGCGCCTGGTACGCCAAGCTCGACGACACGCTGTCCAATCTTGGGTTTGCACGCAGCCCTGTCGAGCACGCTGTCTATCGACGGGGGAGCAACACATCGTTCCTGCTCGTTGGCGTGTACGTGGATGACTTGATCATCACGGGCACGGATGCAGTGGCAATCGCTGAGTTCAAGGAGCAGATGAAGGAACTCTTCAAGATGAGTGATCTGGGTCTACTCAGCTACTACTTGGGCATCGAAGTGAAGCAGTCGGAGAATGGGATCACTCTCTGTCAGCAGAACTATGCGTGCAAAATCCTCGAGCAAGCTGGGCTCGCAAACTGCAACAGCTGTCAGACACCAATGGAGTGTCGTCTGAAGTTGGCCAAGGAAGAAGGAGCCGAGGCTGTCGACGCTTCACTCTATCGGAGCATCATCGGCAGCCTGCGCTATCTGGTCAATACTCGACCAGACATAGCTCATGCTGTCGGCATGGTCAGCAGGTTCATGGAGAAGCCTGGACCAGCACACTGGACCGCCGTCAAGCAAATCCTTCGATACGTGCAGGGGACGAAGCAGCATGGGTGTCAGTACAGAGCTGGGCACAACACTCCACGGCTGCTGGGTTTCAGTGACAGCGATCATGCTGGGGACATCACTGACCGCAAGAGCACCTCAGGGCAGGTCTTCTTCCTTGGAAAGAATCTGGTAACCTGGTCATCACAGAAACAGCCGGCAGTGGCCACTAGTTCGTGTGAGGCCGAATACATCGCTGCAGGAGCTGCAACTCAGCAGGGGATTTGGCTCAGTCGTCTTCTGGGAGAGATGCTGGGATGCAAGCCTGCTAAGTTTGAGCTTCAAGTGGACAACAAGGCTGCCATAGCACTGGCGAAAAATCCAGTTCATCATGACCGCAGCAAACACATTGACGTGAAGTTTCACTTCATCAGGGAGCATGTGGAGAAGGGAAGAGTTGAGCTCGTCTACGTCGGGACTCAAGATCAGCTCGCAGACATCCTCACAAAGGCTCTCGGGCGGGTTCGCTTCATTGAGCTCCGTCAGAAGTTGGGCGTCGTGGTGATCAACAAGGGACAGTAAGCTTAGGGGGAGAATTGTTAGCTCACTTAAGCTCACTGTCAGTTTAGTTCTGTTATTCAGTTTCAGATAATAACTGTGTGCGTGGCATCGCCTGTGATCCATGCACGCGCGTAGTTTGGGAAGTGCGGCAGCGCACGTTCCCCTCTATCTTTCCGTAGTGCTCCCGATCCTCGCGGAGCTCGACCTTGGACGTGGGATGGCGCGTCCGGAGCGGGTCCTAGGCTAGCTGATCGGGAGGTTGTTATTCCCTTTGTATTCGCAGATATATAAGCAATAAAGGAGGAACAGAAAAGCAGTACGTTGACAGCACAAAATACTCTCTCTCGTTCTCTGAATTTCTCTGACGAACACTGAGGTTCAGGTGGTGACAACTACACCGTCACCCAAGGGTTCCCTCCCTCCAAGGGCATCTTCAATGCCTCCGCCTCCCACATGCCGCCCATCGCGCAGTACCTCGCCAGCACAGGCGCGCCGCTGCTGGCCAACATATACCCCTACTTCTCTTACAAGGGCGACACCAGCCACATCACCCTCGACTACGCCCTCTTCAGCTCAACGACCACGGTGGTGACGGACGACAACGGCAACCAGTACCAGAACCTGTTCGATGCGCTCGTGGACACCATGTACTCCGCGCTCGAGAGCGCCAGGGCCGGGACCGTCCCCATCGTGGTGTCGGAGAGCGGGTGGCCGTCGGCCGGAGACGGCACGGTGGCCACCATGGACAACGCGCAGATGTACAACCAGAACCTCATCAACCATGTCGAGAAGGGGACTCCTAAGAGGCCTGGGAACATCGAGACGTACATATTTGCTATGTTCAACGAGAACAATAAGAAAGGGGAAGAGACGGAGAAGCACTTTGGGCTGTTCAACCCGGACCAATCGCCGGCGTACCCCATCATCTTCGCGTAAGTTTTGGGTAGTGGTAAGGAAAAGATCTCGGAGGGGGCCAGGGTTCTGAAACAAAATTTCAATTTCGATCTTGAAAGCGTCTAAACATTTTGAATATATATAATATATGGAGTAAAAGCCCCGTTCTGTTCAGCTTGGCGATGGCCATACATAGTGGCGTCTCGTCTTTCCCTTACTTTTTTTTATAAATGATGGTTTATTACTTAAAGAGTTTTAAGTATTACAATCAATCTCTGCGTAACTAAGATACACATGGTTATCCAAAATATCCAAAGTAAAATGAAAGCAACGCCTGTGCTCCGGTGTCCCCCCCCCGGCGAACGACGTTGGGGTGAAAAACACATTGACGGTCAAGATTACCCGATACCCCTTCGGCGTTGTGTATAGCGGGGCGCGCGGATGCATTTGTACG